>NC_056736.1:456959832-457072332 GCF_019279795.1 Protopterus annectens
TATTCCAATCCCTTCATATAGGAAGTGTCATAAAAAATAAACAAGGAGTGAGTTCTACTCAACCTGACCATTGCTAATAGCATTTTTTGCACATCTTATTTGAAACCTTGTTGTTCCTTGCTTTCACAAAAAAAAAATGCAACAAAGAGCCCAGGGTCTGGTCATTATGCTTCCAGCAACTCAAGCCTACTCCTGTAAAATATCTTGCTAATCAGCTGGTTGTGTTAAAATATTTGTGAGGATACCTACAAGGAAAGGTATAAAATTTTCTGGATTACATAATATATCCTGGAAACATCCACAAAAAAAGAAAAACACTGCTCTGTAGAACTAGCCATCTTCAAATCCCTCATTGTGGCTCCTAAGTGAATTCATTTTGCATGCTCACTAACTGCCTATAGGTATTACTAACTGGGTGCTCAGTGAATTCTCTCACAGTACTTCATTTAGAAATGAAACCATTGTTGACATTCCTCATGTGATGATACACTTCATTTTCCACAATTTTGCAGTGTACTGCCTGGAGCACATTAAGTGAGCCCGAAAGACCTTACTCCTCCTAAATGCATCCTGCCCAAGGAAGCATCACACACAAATAATTAATCCCACCAATGCGACCTCTGATTCTTTTTGTCCATGTCTAAGCCCTAAATTTAATCCCTGATCACTATTCACTGATCTGAGAGGACTTACTTCTTCTAGTCAGTCTCTAGTGCTATAGCCCTAAGCTTATCAAGCTCACATGCTGACGTCTTGAATGTTGTTGTTGTCGGGAAGACAGATTCAATGGTCTTCTAACTATGGCTCGACTGATACATTCAAAAATACCTTTTCTGTGTGTCTCTTTTCCTGTTGAGCTGATCTTTCTAAACAGCTGAATATCCTACATGACTAATATTAATAAAAAAAAAAATCCTAGAATGCAAACCTTATGATATAATTCAAAGTCAGGGGTCCCTAATCCTCCTTCCCTCTTTGAAAGTATCAGCTTAATCCATGCTACCCTTATAACTTCACATTGCCGTGTTATATAATTTGCTACAAATGTGATGTGAGGGCAGCTCCATTGACATTGAAATATAAAGCCAGATGTTCAGAGTTTGATTAATGGCTAAAATACCTGTTGCAGCTCATATGGGTGGGGTGGGGGGGGGGCAAGGTTTAGCCCTTACTGAGAGATGTATGACAGGGCCTTTAATGAATTCCCAGGTACATTTTATGACATGATTACTTGTTTTGCAATTATAATTTATGTCCTTGTTGTCAGGTATCATAATGCATATTTACTGACATTAAAGATTAGGTCATTACTATAGGACCGACTATGTGTTTTTTGTGCACCATCTTGGAGAACCTAGACATTTTTTAATTGAAGTAATTATATTACTCAGTGTTTACTTTTCAGCATACACAGATACCAGAACACATTTCCTACTTCTGAGTTTAAGAGTAGTCCAGAAATAACTGGTTTTAGTAAGGGGTGCTTTGGACACCACCGTTAACTCATTGAGATGGGCTGGTACCCTCTGACTTGTTGAGTTCTGTTACTTAACCATTGATTTACCTGTTGAGTTAAACATGAGTTGACTTTTAAAGCTTTTAATTTACTAATTATTCATTTTTTTGGAATTGTGTCAAATACCTTAGCAGACCCAGGATAAGCAGCATGACTTTTCAGTCCATTTATAAAATGCTGCTGTTACCACTTCAAAATGCCACAAAATAAACCAATATTATTGTACATCTAACAGAAGTAGGTCTTGAGTTATTTTGGATAAACTCCACTGGGACTCCCTCCATGATTTCACATATCTTGTCAGGCTGTTGGGCCTAAAACTGCACGAGTTTAAGGTGAACGCCCCTTTTTTTGAAGTAGTGCCACCATATGTATGTCTGCCTTTACCTCTACAGCATACTGACATGCATTTAATTATTCTGAAGTATTCCCATAACTTATGCCTCCCTTCTCTGATACAAAACCTCAATCACAGGCAAACAGAACAATAGAGACAAAGAACTGCCCTGCCTTATTCCCTTGTCTACCTCTACTAGTCGTTAAACCCCAAAGTTCAGTACCTTCAACAAGAGTGGTAACTTGTACATCATCTTGCAAGCTGAACAAATCTACACCATGATGTCATCTCCATCAGAATCAAAAATGAAAAAGTCCACCTCGCTGAATCAAGCACTTTTTAAAAATCCAGTAGCATTGCTTTCACTTTTCCCTCTGGTTTCCTTCCCACACAATGCAAAAAAATTCAGTAACAACTGTTTGTGGCCTTCTGAAGACCTCCCCTACACAAGTCCCACATGAGTATCCACAAAAAAATGTCAACATCTTAACAGAAATCTTTACATTTGTATTGATAAGAGAAAGCATAATTTTGCATAGCTTCCCTTCCTCCTTTGACTTTAAGCCAAATCAGCAGCTCTGCTTCGTTGTGTGATGGGAGAGTGCCTTCTCCATCCCTCACTACACTGAATATTATAACCATTTTCCTCATCATCTTTTGTTCTGCCACATTATAAAAGCCCACAAAAAAAAAGATCCAGACCACTTTTACACCTCTTATTGCAATTCTGACCCGTTACATATTTATGTCCTTCTTCAACTAAAAACTTTTCTAGCATTAAAATATTCCAGTCTCACATTTGGACTTCCTTCCAACTCTAAACTCAGTCTGAACATTCATGTGTAGCTCCTCTTTAAACCTTGCAAACTTCCTTTGAATACAATCCCTATTTCCTACTAAACTACTCTCTCCATCCTGTAATCCCAACACTGTAAAATTCTCACTCATATCACTAATTTTCCCTGCTTTGACTTTCCTCTTGGAAAGCCACCATAGCCATCTTTGCCCCAACTCAGATGATAATTTTCTGCAAAATCCCTAATTTTCCTGTGCAATCAACATTTCTGCACTGCTCTGCCTTCTGTTACTGCTGCAGTCTCCTTAGCTCACCCCCTATCCTGTCAGTTGCCACCTATATTTCTTTCTTATCACTCTCAACTACTACATGATTCTCCTTGTCCGTACCAACTTTATCCCATCCCACCACACAACCCTTGCCTCATCCCATTCTCCTAAAATACTTCATTAACTATCAGCTGTGCCAATATTTCATTCTCTCCCCTTCTCTACTTTCAAAGACTTTTATGCCACCTAGCCTGCTTGCCCATCTACAATCTCACCACATTTACATCTGAAAGTCATCAGTCATGATTTGACATGCACCCACCCTTGCCCCTTCCCTCTAGACAGTTCATAACCCACATCCTTGGGTGTCACACCTACAGTACTAGGCTCATAAAGCCTTTGGTCACTGTCTCTCAAGTACTAATACTTTCCACCCAGGCTACCCAGTGACCTGATTACTGTCAAACACCATTTGACAATGGAATTTCCACCCTGCCCTCCTGTAAACTTTTATGGCCCCACCCAACAATCTCATCCAAATGGAATTAAGCCACCACACTTTCCTTCTCCTTGGTGTATAGTTACCTGTGTCTGGAAAACATGACTCTGGATGAGAGAAGAAACTCTACAAAGAACAAAACTGCTTTCAGTGCTAGTTATGTTGTGGCAAAATCATCTAATATTTTTGTTAAGTGCAGTGGAAAGATATATTATTTGTTAGTACTTACTTTTAGTACTACTTTTTTAGTTTTACTTTCTTATCCATTCTTGATAGACATGCTCCAGAGCGATCCATTAGATTGAAGTCAAAAACTGCTGCATGGCTTTCCAAAGACACTAAAAAACTCATCCTCGCCAGAAATAAAGTTTGGACCAAATGGAGATGCCACAGAAATAGCCCAGATTTTCTTCACTTCCGCCAGCTTAGAAATCCAGGATAAAAAAGCTATAATCTCAGACAAGAAAAAATACTACTGTGAACTTCAGCAAACTCATCTTAATAACTCCAGGCAATTTTGGTTCTCAGTGAATAGACTCCTCTCCCCACGTACTGCCAAAACTCCCTCCCTACTAAATGCCAACCCAGACACTCCTCTCCTAACTGCAAATACTTTTAACTCTTTTTTTTCCAAAACTATTCAATCCCTAGCTAGACAAATGAATACCAACAACTACTACCCCCCAAACAACTCAGCTAACTCTTCTTACAACTTCTCTCTAAAACCTATATCTACTTCTTACATCTATAGACTCATTCACAAACTGAAACCCTGTACTCCTTCAGCTGATAAGCTCCCCTCACTTTTCCTCCAAAAAGCAGCCAAAGAAATTGCATACCCTATATCCATACTCATAAACAGATCTATCCAAGAGGGATCCATCCCAGATATCTGGAAAGTCTCTCATATTATTCCGCTACATAAAGGCGGCAACTCTATTGACTACTTCAACTATAGACCAATTGCTCTCCTTTCACCCTTAGCAAAAATTATGGAGAAATGCATTCACCAGCAACTAGTACAATATCTATCTCTTCACAACATTATAGCACCCTGTCAGCATGGCTTTAGACCTCATCACAGCACCACCACTGCCCTTCTTTCTTTTATAGATACTATCAACAAAAATCGCAACAATAATCTTCTCTCTTCTGCTCTTTTCATTGATCTCTCAAAAGCGTTCGACATGGTCAATCACTCTCTCTTAACTAACATTCTTGAATCTCTCTCACTTGATAACCTAGGTATTAAATGGTTTAGATCATATCTTAGCAACAGACAGCAAGCAGTCATATGGGAAAACTATATCTCTTCTCTTTTGCCAATTTCCATCGGAGTTCCTCAGGGCTCCATTCTTGGTCCCCTTCTCTTCTCCCTCTTCATCAATGATCTTCATTCTGCTATCCCACAAGCAACATGCATTCAATATGCAGACGATTCGACCCTCATTTGTTCTGCTCCATCCACTACAGAACTGATCTCACTTACCCAAAACATATTTAATACTGTTGAAACATGGTTCTCTAGATGGTTCCTCCTACTTAATGCCAAAAAAACAAAACTTCTCCTTTTCACCCCCACCACTCGTACCCCCCCATTACATTTCTCCATCTCCTCAAACACTAACACTATCATCACTCCCGACTCTACAACAAAACTGCTAGGTGTAACTATCGACAATAATCTCTCCTTCAATCAACACATTAATTACACCATCAAATTAGTTAACAGAAAAATAGGATCCCTTTATCGAATTAAACCTTTTCTAACCCCAGCAACTAGAACCAAAATAGCCCAATCCCATCTCTTATCTACACTACTATATGCCTCCTCTATTTATACCAACCTTAAGAAAAGCAATGTAGCTAAATTAGCAACCTGTTACAACAATATTGCCCGCTTCGCCACTGGCAACCCCTTCAGAACCCACCATTATCTTAACTTAAAACTTCTAGGCTGGCTTGAATTCCAAAACTACTTGCTTATCCCTCAACTCTCTACTGCCCATAGTATACTTCATCAACCTGACAACACCCCAATTCTTTCTCAACTGATAATCCCCTATAACAATCTCAACTCCCTACGCTCTTCTCATAAACTAATGGCCAAAGCAATTAAGTCAAACAACTTTGCTGGTGGCTGTGTTTTCACTAATACAGTAGGTAGAAACTGGAATCTTCTACCTAGTGACATAACTCTGACTACATCTTTGCCTCTTTTCAAACAGAAAATTAAACTGTACTTCCAAAACCACTGGCTCTGTTCCTGCAGCACACCTGACTAATTTATCTTATTTATTACTCTCTTTACTCCTCTACTCCTTTCCTCTCCACTCCAACTCCTGTTTCTGATCCTACCACTATTAGAATTAAATGTATTATACATTCTTCTGTAAAATTGTTGGAACTGAAGAACAGTATATTTCTTTTTTTTCAGAAAACTTGTTACATTACTGTTGAATATCTCTTTTGCAGTGTTATTAATCCTTAAACTGTATTTTTTGGCAATATATTTCTTATGTAATGTACTAGTAGAAAGTGGAGCTTTTCTCCTCGGGCCTCTGCTGAAAATGGACTTGTTATCCAGCCAGACTAGCCCGGTCAACAAATGTAAAATAAAATAAATAAAATAAATAAATAGTAAGAAAGAGGCCTACTGTTGAGGGTTGCAGTGATAATCAAACTTGGAGAGTAGACTCAACTTTCTTATCCTCAGCTTCAGCTTTTACCTTATCCCATGGGATTCCCATGTATTCCCAGGCAAGTTGAAAGATATAATCCTTCCAGAACATTTTAGGTTTGCTGCAGAATCTCAGTTCAGTGGTCTTCCCAGGTACACTGCTTATGGAGGTGCTCAGATAGCATTTTCACAAGGTGCCCAAATCACTTCAACTGAATCTGTCAACACAGAGGAAATATGGTCTTCCCAAATGCCAAGTATCACTCTACCACAGAAAGTTAATCCAAGTACTCTGTGAAAGAACCTCAATTCCGCTGCTTGTATCCATTGCCTCATCCATTCAGCTACTACCAAGTACTCATGACCATTGCTGAAAATGAACACTTAGACTGATCAGTAAACTGAGAGTGTCATTCCTTGACTCAGCTCTCATCTTGCCACCATAGTCCAGTACATTACCTTAGTTCTACCACCACCACAGTAATCCAATGGTCAGTCTTCAGTTCTCATTCATGAACAAGATACTCTAACTCTTCCACCAGTTATGTATGTTCTCTCCCTGCACCTAAAAAGAGCAATGCTGTCTTTTCAAAAGAGTACCTGTTACTCCTGGTAATGTATACATACTGTACTGCATGCCTAAATGAGTCCAGGCATAGAGAAGCTACACAGATGAATTATCTTACCATTCACTATGCTTCACAAATGTGTGAGTCATGGATTTCATTGTGTAACAGAGACTGGATGTTACAGGATTATAAATGTGTGCTAACCGTACTAGAACCAAAATTGTTGTCCATGATTTCCCTGGGGAACTTATATTTGCTCAGCAAAACATGGATGATGAACAGCATTAATAAAAAGGTCAGTGATTGGTTTGATACTATGAGTCAAGATACATAACCAGAATGATGCTTTTCCCAGAAGTTGTGCCAGTCATAGAACACCTAAAACTCACAGGTCCTGTTGTTTTACACACACACACACACACACACACACACACACACACACACACACACACACACACACACACACACACACACACACACACACACCCTTAGTACAACAGAGATGATGCCTCTGTGAGAGTGGATAGCTCTGACAAAGGCTGCAGCTGCATGCACAACATTGCTGTACAGTGGTTCTATCTACTTCCTAAATGATCAGATGCAGGCATCCACTGACTGCATTTGAGAGTTGTCCATACCTGGAATTGTAACTCCATGCTCCTGTACTGAGGATGTTACCAAGCAGTACCTACAACACTCCAACACATTCAGTTGAATCATATATCTCTGTCAGAGTACTGGGAGATGCTGACAGCTGTGTGGTGCTCTTTCACTTATAGTGTACCAATGCAAAACCTGCAGAAAGCTGTGGCCCATCGGTATACAGTCCACACAGATCGGACCTGCAGCAGTAGACAGCAGTGATAGGTATAATCCTACAGCAAGCTGCGTGTCCTCATACATATGACATGCTGCAGTAGCCCAGTGTCAGCAATTACAGCTACTTGTGTTTCTTTGCATCTCATGCTTTGTGCACAGTTCCTCTACATTATGTGGGTATGGAACATCTGTGCATGGTCTAACTTAATGGCACCACCCATACTCAAGTGGAGGTAATAGCTAACCTGCTAGCTGGCAGATATGAAGCAAACTACACCCCCCATCCCCTCCAATCATCCCCCAAAGTGTACCTGCCACCATTCCTCAGCCTATTCCAGGTTGCTTTTTAAACAACTTAAAACATGACCTAGCAGACCCACTTGGATCGCTGTTTAACCACAGCCTACAGACTGGCTATGTTCTGGTGGAATGGAGGACAGCAACAGTAATCCCTCTGCACAAAAGGGGAGCCATCAATTGACCCTGAAAATTATAGGCCCATAAGCTTGAATAGCCTCATTTTCAAGGCCATGAAAAGAATCATTATGGACCTTACTAACAAGTACATAAGTAATCTCCAAAACTCTGGACCCAACCTAGTTCAGATTTGTTAAAGGTAAATTGTGCCAGTTATACATGGTTGACTTCTTTCAGAAAGTCACCAAGGCCCTGGATGAGGGAAAGGCAGTGCATACTGCTTATCTTGACCTAGCCAAGACATTTGATACAATCCCCCACTCATGTATTATAGATAAACTCTCCCAATTGGGAATTAACCTCTACATTACCAGATGGGTGGCCAACTGGCTCACCAACAGGACATATAATGCAAAGTGGGTAACTACACCTCTAGTAAAAGACCAGTCACCTGTTGCATACTACAGGGTTCTGTGCTGGGCTCCTTACTGTTTGGAATTTATTTCCCAGAAGTCCATGCAAACTTGGACAGCCGTGGCTGACCAAGTTCACTGACGATCGCAAACCAGGAGCATCATTGAGTCTCCCAACAGTGTTAATGTTCTGCAGACAGGGTTAAAGTGATCTGTGATTGGTAAATGATCGGTGCCACAGCCACGGATTAAAGCTGAATGCAAAAAAATGCATTATTTTTCCCTTAGGGAAAGCTGACATCTCTGCTAATTACATTATACACATCACACCCCCCAAGAGTAGACCCAGTGGTACATAATCTGGGTACTCAGGTTGATAGCAATCTGAACTTTGACCACCATGATTCCACAGTAGTAAGGAAATCCTTCTTTGTGGCACATCTTATAAGTGAAGGCATCACATCTAGATCTGAAGATGTTATAATTTCCTTATACTTGGTCCTCATCAGACCAATATTGTGTATGATGCTCCCTTTTGCATGTGCCTTACCAGACATCTGCAACAGTTACAGGATACACAAAACAAGTCTTAAATGGAAAGATTGAAAGCTCTATCACTGTATTCTGTCTTCTAAAGGTTGCTAAGGGGTGACCTATGCCTGGCTTACAGGGCAGTCTCTGATGAGGCCCTGATGGAAATGCTACATATTCATAAATCAAATTGCAGGAGGGTCACTCTCTCCAGAGATCTCAGCGTAGCCTCTGAAATGAACAGGTCCTGCTGGAGCGAGAGTTACATCTCTCAGAGACTGCCAGTTCTCAGGAACAATTCACGTGAGCCCCTCCCTGACCTTCTCCAAATGCAGCCTAGATCAATGTATAGGTGACCTCAAATTCACTCCTGGGGTGGTGCCCATGTACCTCCTGGACAAAGGATGTCAGTATTAACTACCAAAGACCCTTATCTCTGCAAACTTCACCTACATAACTACAGACAATTGGGGGAACTCAGGATAAATATGGCTAGGCTTGTAAGGGTTCTAGAGCCGTTAATCTAGTAACCTCCTATGAACCTATAATTTTCTTTTGTCAATCATACTGGCATGGTTCCATACAACTGAAGCAGCACATAACCCATTTATGGGACTGTGCACTGTTTATCAATCACCTGGTTTGTAAGCAAGCTATGACAATGATTTACAATATAAGTGTTGCTTATCTTAGCAAACATGCTTGTTACCTTTGTGTAGAATCAGTTATTGCAAATAGTGTATAGCACAGCTGTATGAAACAGAGAAGTATATTTAAGCAGATGCTATCTCGGAAAGAGATTATTAAACACACAATATCATAAGAGCACTGGATTTTCATACACATGTTATGTGGTATAATGTTTCTCCTCCGTGCTGCATACACAAACACACACACACACACACACACACACACACACACACACACACACACACACACACACACACACACACACACATGGGAACCAAAGCAGCAGTGAAGACCCAAGCAGGAGGAGGAGATGTAGACACAACTAGAAGGCAACCCCACAATAAACCAGACCAAGTTCTTTGCCATTTCAATTTATGTGAGTTTCTTTTTTGTTATAATAGTTGCATGCCTCATATTTTCATAGTTTTAACATTTTAAAGAAAATTAAATAGTTTGCAAGATTATCAAAATGATGCGTTCATCTTATCATAACTTATTGACACTGTCCTGCATAGAACAAATGGGTCCCTATTAATTATTCGAATGTTTTAAAGTTTGAATGTCATATGGTTGACACCATATGATCGAACTTTAAAAAGTTCAAAGGTGAAAAGGAATGGCTCTGTATGGCACAAAATGGGAACATTTCCCTTTTCTGCACTGAAGTGCAATCTCGGAATTGGTATATTTAAGTAGAGGGGGTGGGGAGTGCATGGGGGCTTGCCCCCCCTTCTCAGAACTTTGAGGTAAGTTTTCTTTTTTTTTTAATTTTTATTATATTTTCGATGTTTCAAACTTTGCTCATATGTTGTTGAACATATGAGGTTTGAAGTTTTGAAACTTCGAATATATAATAAAGACCCAAACAAATCACATATTTTAATGGGAAAATCAGGACAGTACTTTAGAGCACTGAGATACAGAACTGAAAAATCTAAAGAACAGGTTTGGAATCTCACCAACAGGAAGTGCATGTTATGAGCCGCTGCATAATTCATATAATTTTCTCCACTCCCATGGTATGTGTAGATGCAGACTTTGACTGATGTATTTTTCTGAGTTAGAAAATTATAGGATAAATACAATGAAAGGTGCCGATAATGAGTGACTAAAACAAAAAAAAAGACATATTCTGATGCTTTATTAAGTAAGTTATTTCTGAATGTGCAAAAATACATTTTAAGATTAATGAAAGGCAGAGAGTTGTTTGATCTGATCAGAGACTTGCCACATAGTAAACAGTTCAGGGTGTGGTGAGGGTTCTTTCCTGCATCTACATTTTACATTGCCAACTGAATCTGATTTTTTGCCTTGACCTTTTGTACTTGTGATACTAAGACGACATTTCAAGCATCGTTATTTTAGAAGTTGAAATGAGCACCAGCAGTGACTTGGAGGCAAGTAGCAAGCGCAAAGAAGTATGCATGTGACAGAGTTGGCACAACGCATTTTCATTTCTATTGCTGGCCTCAGGTGTTTGAAATGAAGCAACATTATTCTGATGAATAAACAGCATATGAATATCAAAAAGGTTTCATTTACTGATTATAAATGCAGAATACCAGATTAAAAAAAAACATAACACAGCGGTACTTAACCTGTAATTTATGGCACAGACGTTGGTAAGGGGCCCCTTACCCTCCTTACCTATACATGCCAACTCCATGGTCAAGAAAAGCACAACATTTGGAAATCACTGCTTGTGCAATTTCTATTTGTGTACCAGCAGTGATTATTAATTAAATAGCAATTACCAAGCAGACATATTAAATCTTCATAGTCTGTGGCATCTGCCCCCTTTAAGTTATGAAATCAACTCCAGTGGCACTACAGAACTTGGAAATAAAAATACAAGACTAACTGAAATACATTTTTCTTGGTGAGTTAGTTGTATTATACCCATAAACAGGCCATGACAAGAAGAAAAAGAATAACACTGAACAGCCAGCATTGCAACATTGATAATTACAAAGCATCCATTCATCACACAAAAAAAAGTGTTCTGCTGGCACAATCAAAATGTTTGCGCCGGACAACATATCATATCTACAATGAACATCAGTGTAAATAGAACATCTGCCATTAAACATAAGTGCAAAGTGACCAATACATGCAAATCACAAAGACAGTGGAACACAGATGTACTCTCGGATTCATAAAGGTAACCAACGGTTTCTGTGTTGAAGCACATCCATACTACATTGCCTGTGTTGTCTATTCACTCAGAAAGGTTACACTTAGTATACACTAACCTTTATGAACCTTAGCCAGTGTAATGAACACATCTGTGCTCCAGTGTCTTTGTGTTTTTTGTGTGAACCAACGCAGTATTTTTTGTTTTTTCTTCCTACAAGACAAACAAATATAAATGCCCTGTCATATAACTATCAACAATAGAATCATTAAACTCCTAAACAAAATTGAACCAGTCGCAACTCTCTACCATCGGTCATCAACCTGAATACATAAGACTAACTCCACAACAGTAGCACAAACTGCTGGGATCCTACCACTGTAAAATGCGCTCACATGTAAAACCAATACCCCCAAGAAAAACTAGGGGAATTTTCATGAACACAACTCCTCAGCTCAATAGGGTTAATAAAGACTCTGTCCATCTAGTAGTCAGTTTAGCCTCAGTTCCCCAGCTTTTAGACAACATAATCAATGTTTTCATCCCCCTACTAGCCTTCTCTTTAAAATACTGCACAGTGGGCGGTGAAGTGGACTTCCACAGAGAGGTTGCACATTTCTACTCAATTGTGTTCAAAAACATGAGTCCTTTTACATGGCCAAACATATCATCTGGAAGTCTAATCCTTCAAAATACCACTTTCCTAGTAATCCTCACAGATGGACCTGAAATATATTGTAGTTAGCATTCAACCCCCTTCCAAAATTCTTTCAGTCACCCACAAGCTGAAAACAAACAAACAAACATGTTCCCAAGTTCCAGTACAGGGAACAGAGCAGCTGCAACAAAATGTTATGCAGGGCCAAGAAATAATCATGTAATAGTTTCCAAAAATAGATTACTGAACCTGCCCAAGCATTCCTGGGAAGGCCCCCCCCCACATGCTCTTCCTCCTCTTCTAGACTTCTAGCAAGTATCTCTTCTCATAAGTTCTAAGATGCCACCAGATGGAACCCATCCAGCTCAGATAGCTCTTTCACCAGGCGTGATAACATCTTCTGAAAATTTTAACTCAGAACATAAGCTGTTAAACATCCTGCCATCTAACTGAAAGTGGACTCTCTCAAGTCTTTCTCTACAATCAAATGCTGATTTTGTAAATATTTATAAATTTGCTGTTGGGAGATCTTAAACCTATTGACTGTATCTGGAAAGGACTGTAACTCTGGCATACAAAATAACTGAAAGTCATACAGAAGACCTAGACCATTCCAAAATTACCATAATACTTGCAGATCTTAGTAATAGGTCTTTAAAAATGTATGTGGTAATTGGAAGCTGGGAAACAACCCTGACACAGTTAAGTGATTACCCAACTTCTTGAAGACTGCCTGCACCCGACCAGTATAAGCTCCTGTCCTCAGATGAAACAAGCACTCCTTTACCTGCCAACACCCAGCAAAGTCCACTAACCAACAGGCTTGATAAATACCATCTTCTGCTTATTCCTATGGTACTCTTACCAAATCACTGCCATAGAAGCCAAACCACAGGTAGGGTATTGGGTTATTTAGAAAGAATTAAGGTGTAGTCAGAGGTAAAATTGTCTGTAACAATGAGTTGCAATGGAACAGGTACAATAGCAAGATAAAAGGCTCTTATAGGAGAACTGGAAGCATATATGTACCAAGCACAGGTTACTTTGATATTTTAGAATCTTTTTAAGGAGTGGGTTAAAATTAGATAATGTACAAATCATGCAATTGGATGGGACATCATCGCAACCCTAAATGAAAATCTAGACAGAGGGACAGATTTCAAAAGAGTTGCTCTGAGTGTAAGTCTGCCCATATTCCGGAAGACCTGCTCTCAGGCTGATCTCAGAGTAAGTGTTCACTTACATTGAGAGCAAGTCGTTTGAAATGGGGCCCAGGAACTTTGGTAAACAAGGGCATCATAAAGAAGGAGGTATTTAAAGAAAAGATATTGAAGGATAACTGATAGTTATATTGAGGAAGGGGAAGAGTCACACCATACAGTTTATAATTACAAGAAATATTATCACAGTGACAGTAGATTAGACATATTCTTTATTAAAGATGGTTTATGGGCCATGGTTTTTGATGCTTCAATAAAAGATAGATCCCTTCAGATCATGCTATTGTTCAGTCAGTGATGAATGGTAACTCAGTAAATAATTCATATCTTTTGGAGATGGGCTCCTTACAAATAGAAACCTGAAGAGAAAATGTTCTGAGAAAGTGACTTAAAATTAGAGCAGAAAATTAAGAACTATGAAAATACAGGTCTGGTTTGGTGGAATGCTATAGAATTGATGGTGAGAACAAAAATAATGGCTGAAGAAGGTAAAACATGAAGGTCAAAGGAAAATACATTCAAAGGTTGGGTCTATGTTATATATTCGAGCATCCAAAATGTTGACTACCATATGTTCGAGACCATATGGTTGACATTTGAATATTTGAATCATCATCTTCTTTCGGCTGTTCTCGTTAGGGGTCGCCACAGTGGATCATCTGTTTCCATTTCTTCCTGTCCTCTGCATCTTGCTCTGTCACACCAACTACCTGCATGTCCTCTCTCACCACATCTATCAATCTTATCTTAGGCCTTCCTCTTTTCCTGTTACCTGGTAGCTTCATCTTTAGCATCTTTTTCCCAGTATACTCAGCATCCCTCCTCAGCACATGTCCAAACCAACGTAGTCTTGCCTCTCTGGCTTTGTCTCCAAACCTTCCAACCTGGGCTGACCCTCTAATATACTTATTCCTAATCCTGTCCACCCTCGTCACATCCAGTGCAAATGTTAACATCTTTAACTCTGC
Organism: Protopterus annectens; assembly: GCF_019279795.1. Classification (NCBI taxonomy): domain Eukaryota; kingdom Metazoa; phylum Chordata; order Ceratodontiformes; family Protopteridae; genus Protopterus; species Protopterus annectens. Next base: position 456,974,349 of record NC_056736.1, read on the forward strand.
CACATCCAGCTCTAACTCCTGCCTTTTTGTCAGTGCCACTGTCTCCAACCCATATAACATAGCTGGTCTCACTACCCTCTTGTAGACCTTCCCTTTCACTCTTACTGGTACTCGTCTGTCACAAATCACTCCTGACACTCTTCTCCACCCACTCCATCCTGCCTGTACTCTCTTCTTTACCTCTCTTCCACACTCACCGTTACTCTGAAATATTGATCCCAAGTATTTAAACTCATCCACCTTTGCCGCTTTCACACTACCCTCGTACATATCCTGTACCACTCTTACATACTTCTCTGACACTCCCGACTTCCTCATACAATACCACAACTCCTCTCTAGGCACCCTGTCATATGCTTTCTCTAAGTCTACAAAAAACACAATGCAACTCTTTCTGACCTTCTCTGTACTTCTCCATCAACACTTTCAGAGAAAACATCGCATCTGTAGTACTCTTTCCCGGCATGAAACCATACTGCTGATCACTAATCATCACGTCCCTTCTTAACCTAGCTTCCACTACTCTTTAAAAAAAAAAAGAAAAAACATACCTTAATGGTGCGAGCAAGGGGGCAAGCCCCCTTGCACCCCCTACATCCCCCTACTTAAATATACCAACTCCAAGACCTCACTTCAGTGCAGAAAAGGGAAATTCTCCCATTCTGCACCATACGGCGCCATTAAAGTCAACCTTTGAACACTTGAAATGTCGATCATATGGTCTCGACCATATGACATTCGACATTTCAAGCGTTCGAAGATATAACACAGACCCGAAAGATGTAGAGTATGAATGGCAAAAGATATGAGAGAAGTTAGATGACACTATGCACTCAACTGATGCTCTATTTCAAAAAAGACAAATAAAATCTCAAACAGATAATCTGGTGCTAACAGAAATAAAAGCAATCCCTTTAACTAAAGGTGCTTATCGGTGGATAAAAAAAAAAAAAAAAAAAAAGAAATAAAAGTAATCCCTTTAACTAAAGGTGCTTATCGGTGGATAAAAGGAGATGCTTTAACTAAAGGTGAGTATTGGTGGATAAAGGGAGAAGAGAATGCCGAATACTTAGCATGGAGATTTAAGGAAAAGAAAAGACACATATCAATATCACAATACAAGTGGTGAAATTTTATTTTCAGAACAAGAAATTTAAAAAAAAACATTCAAAATTTTTCTTTGAATTCCTTTATGACAGTTCAGAGGTTTTGAATATTCATAAATGTTACTAGACTAGTTTAGACAGAGTTTACCTCAAGGAGCAATTAGGTTTATATTTTAGCATACATTCACCAGACAGAGAAATGTCTTGCAAAAGAATACAAAATAATAAAGTGGAGGGTTCAGATAACTGTCTTGCAAAATTCTATAAATGGAGATCTGCAATTATATGCATTTTCAGCTAAAATCCTTTAATATGATTATAGGCAACAAAAATCAGTTGTAAAGTCAATGAAAATGGCTAGAATAATATTTCTTCCAGAAGATCAGCACAGTGCTTAAGATCTAGAAAAGCACTCTCTTATTTCAGTATTAAGTATAGACATCAACATCATTTATTTATTTATTAATTCTGGTAAAAGACTGAGCCATATGAACATGTGCAGGTTTAGCCCTGGTACCAAAAAAAACAAGTGAATAAAAATATACAAGAAGAAACAGAGAGTATCAAATAATAAAAAGAGCAGAACAGTGTCAGATAATAATAACAATAAATGACTTATTTTCAAAGCAGAGAAAGCGGTAAATTAATGCAATAAATGGAGGAGAAAAGGATAGAGAAAAAAAGAAAACAAACCACATGAGTGGAAACAGTGGATTAGTATACTAATAACACATTCTTTGAGTGGTGGAGTGGTGCCATATTTTTTAAAGAAGCAGTCACTCTCAATGGCTATAATAGATTTAAGGAATGGATATGAATGTCAATGTGATTGGTTTGGCACCGAATTGAGAAAGGTGGAGACATCAAATGTAACACCCTAACCCATGTAGAAAAAAAATAGGAAAATGGTGTTTGATTATAATGATGCTCATAGATTTATTTATTAATCATCCGCTTACTTTTACTGGCAATTCACATGTCTGGCTGGGTCATTGTTGAAGTCTAACTTCTCACTAAGGTCTTGTTAAAATTAACTATTTCATAATAGATTCCTTTTTAAAATGTCTTTACTGAAATTTTCAATAGACATACTAACTAGATAGAATGCACAGATCAATTTAATGCAGAAAAACTGAGAAATGGTGCTATGAAAGGAGGCAATAACAATAGACAGAAAAGCATGATGATGAGAACATCCTGAAATATCTTACAATGTTAAACGTGCTTGTTTCCTGCATTCAGAACATTTGTACTTTACTGCTCACTGTAACTACATTTAAGAGTGTTTTATAACAAGAAGTTATGTTTAGTTGAGGTACACAGTGGAATCCACTTTGTAATAATGTGACACTTAGCTAAGGCAGATGAAATAATAATTAACAAACAGGCCTTTGTATCAGCAGTTCCACCCAATTTCCCCAAGATTAACTGTGGCTAAATTAAACGGGAAGAAATCAGAAGTGTATTCCTTGATTATTTATGAATGACCCCCTCTCAATGTGGAAACAGTTCTACTGTACCAGAACACAAGCAGTATATCACCTTTAGATGATAAATGATAATTTACAATTTCCATTCAAATGTGGGTAAATGGGTCTATTAAAGATGAGGGGATAATAGCATTATGATAAATCATTTAGTACATTACAGGGAGAGGAATGCTATAGACATCTGCTTTTTTTCAGAAAATGTCTCAATTAAAATAAAGATCATATATCATCATAATTTTACTATAAATACATGAAGTGCTTCAGCACTTCAGCCATTCAAATATAGTATTATCATTAATTTCTGAATGCTGATACTGTACTATCTCACCACCACCATTTGCCAATTGCACCCTCTAAAACCCTGCACCCAGGGTAAGCTGCCCCCTTTGCCTCATTCTAGCTATACTTCTAAATACATCCATCCATCCAAATATAACTCCTTTTATCCCATTTGTTCATATGGGTTTGGAGTGTCATATCAACACTGATCATCATTTAGAGTCAACGTTCATACCACCAGGAGGCTATCCCGCTGAATACATAGTCTTGAAACTGGAGTATTTTTGAATGCATTCCAAAATACTTCTCTCTCAAAAGTAGGAATTTTAATAACCTCTGATAAGTTAAGTAGCTTGCAAACACCATAATGAATAATATTCAGCAGAAGAGCAAAATCAGTAGAAACTATTTTATAAACAAAACTGAGACTCTGAAAGATATGGAAAGATAACCAAGTCCAAAGCTTTAAGCAAAAGTAGTAATAGAAACGGAATGGTAACATTGCACTGTATTATTTAACAGTATGTTTGGATTAGAAACTAAAGATTAAATAAATAAAAATCTGGCTTGAGTGTATAGTATACTATCAGGTAATTTAAATCTAAAATTAATTTTCTTAAGAAAGATGTCAGTTTACATTTGAGCAGGTTAGCCTTTATTGCAAAGGACAATACGAGTATAAAATATCCCTACATATCAGAAACCTATATAGGTTCATAGGTTCATAGGTAGGTACTAGGCTATCTGCCCGAAGGCATTTATAAGCCTAGCCGGAATGTGTTGGCTTTCGCCACCCCCTTAGATTAGATCCCTGTGCCTCTGTCCAGCAGACCCATTGAAGTGATCCATGGGGTAAACTTTCTATTTCCCATCCACTTGTCAAGGTTTCTCTTGAAGAGGATTAGCGAGGAGCTCTGCCTAATGTAGATTGGAATCTTGTTCCAGAGCATGGGAAGTCTCTGGGATAGGAATCTATCCCTCCAGCACATCCTATTTATTGTTGTGGTGAGGTTTAGATCCCTGGAGCATGTGGCTCGAGGGGATATGGTTTTCTTTAGGTGGAGCATGTCAGGCAGAGGTTACCTCACACAGGGCATCTGTTTGAGGCCAGTGATCCTCTTGGTGAGGTACTTCTGTGGTCTTTCCAATTGTTGCAGTTGTCTTGTAGGGTACATCCCAATTGTTGCAGTTGTCTTGTAGGGTACATCCCAAATGGGGCATTGTACTCTATGATGATGATGAGTGATGCATAGAGGGACCCAATGACCTATTTCTATCTGGATGCAAACCCTTTTGTGATTAGGTGGGCCATATAGAAGGATTTTCTAACCACTTTGGCAATGTGATTATCAAAGGAGAGGTTACTATCTACTTGGTTCCCCAGATCCCTTATAACGTCTTCCGTATTTAGGGGGCTACCACCAATGTGGTAGTTTGTGGGTTCTTTGTTTTTTCCAAAGGGGATGATTATGCACTTTTTGGCATTTAGCTTGAGGCCATGGTTTTGACACCAGGTATCTGTCTCAATGAGACCCTTTTGGAGGATGTCTGTGTCAGCCGGAGAGTCAATTATAGCCCCTAGTTTGCAGTCGTCTGCGAACTTGGTCAGCCATAGTCCTCCTGTGCTTGCCTGTACCTCTAAGACGTATATGCCGAACAGGAGGGGTCCTAGGACTGAACCCTGGGGAATGCCACTTGTAACTGGTTTAGAGTCAGACCTAGCTCCCACAACTCTTACCATGTGGGTTCTGTCCGTGAGCCAGTTGGCAACCCATCTCATGATGTAGGGGTTTATGTTCAGGCTGGTGAGCTTATCTATAATACCTGAGTGGGGAATAGTGTCAAAGGCCTTTGCGAGTTGTAGGTAGGCTGTGTGGACCACCTTTCCACGTCTATAGCTTTGGTAACTATCTCAAAGATGTCCACCAGGTTTGGGAGGCATGATCTGACCTTAACAAAGCTGAACTGGGTAGGGTCAGTGTTTGGAGGTTCCCACTGTCTCTGTTAATGAGATCCATGATGATGCGCTCCATAGCTTTGTAGACCAAGCTAGTCAGGCTTATAGGGCGATAGTTTCCAGGGTCCGTTGTGGCTCCACCTTTGTGGAGCAGCAAACCGTTGCTGTGCGCCACTCTGTGGGCATGAAGCCTGTGGAGAGGCTGAGTTTAAACAGTGTGTTTAGGTGAGGGGTTAGTTCATCTTTAAACTCATGTAGGATGCAGCCTGGGACACGTCAGGTCCCATTGATGCTGTGTTTTTGGCTTTGGAGAGGGCTGTATTAACCTGAGTGTCTGTGATTTCAGGGGCACTACATTCTTCTGGTATAGTTATAGGCCCTTTTGGGGGTGAGAGGGGGGGGTGAAGTTTGCACTGAACCTGTCTGCCAGGATGTTGGCTATATTGGTTGGTTCAGTGCATTTTGTGCCATTCTGCACTAACGCCGAGCAGATCTGAGAACTGACACTTAAATTCTTGACATAGCTAAAGAATTCCTTGTAATTATCTTTGGAGTCCATGGCAATTTTTCTTTCGAAGCTAGCCTTGGATGATTTTGTGAAGGAACGTAGTTTCTTGCTGATACTGATCAGGGATGTCGTCTTGGGATTTTTCTCTTTTCTGTACTAGTTTCCTCCTTCTGTTGTATAGCTTGTTTATGGCAGGGGTCCACCAGACTGGTTTCCTTTTTTTGGAGGAGTGAGTCTTGGTTTTGTTTGGGATAGCATGATCCATGCATTCTTGTAGGTGCCCGTAGAGTGCATTAGTAAAGGATTTTGCAGCTTGAACAGCATTATCCTTTAGCATGGGGGCTTTGAAACTTCACACCTCGGTCTTAAGTAATGTGACATTTGCTTTTGAAAAGTTTTTCATGGTTGTTTCTTTGACCGGGGATGGTGGCGTAATGTGGATATCCAAAATGATTCATTTATGGTCAGATCTAACCAGTGAGGGGTTGACCTCCAGTGTGGAACACTGGTCACCCATGTTGGTGATGACCAGGTCCAATATGTTGTTACCTCTGGTGGGGTTATTGACCAGTTGATCCAGGGCATTTGAGTTTATAAATTCTAGGAAATGTTGGGCAAGGGAGTTTGTACTTGAGTAGTTCTCCCAGTTAATGTTTGGGTAATTGAAATCACCCAATATCAGGGTGTTTGGTAGGACCTTTATGTTTCCCAGGGTTTCCAGGAATGCAGAGTGGGGGTCCTGGGACATCGTGGGTGATCTGTAGCAAGCTATAATTTGAATAGCAGTTTTGCCCATTGTTAGTTGCACGTGGATGATTTTTGAAACATCGTGCTGTGCCACTAACCTGGAGGTGTGGGTATCCTTGATGAATATGGATACTCCCCCACCTTTTGTATTTCAGTCCAGGATTTGTGGCCGAAATGTATGGTATGAGTTGTAGCCTGGTAGTGCTGGGGTGCTCTCTGGAGCCTTAAACCAGGTTTCTGTTACTGCACATATATTGATTTTCTTCATACTGAGGAGTGCCTCGAGTGCATGCGTTTTGAGGTTTAGCATTACCCTCAGTTTTTTGTTGCTTGTGCTATTTATGGCGGTGGGTTTGACTTTTGAGCCTTGCCTAAAAAAGGCACTATGGGGGTGGCAAGGGCCTTGGCCAGTATTCAAAAGCCTAAGGGTGACAGGTGCAAGCCGTCTCTAGCAAAGCAGCGTGGCTTGTCGAGCATGTCATCCCAGGCTGACAGACACTGGATCCCATTTGAATGATGCCAAAAGCTTAGCCAATTGTTGACATTGATAATTTGTTTCTCTATACCATGGTATCTTTCTTGGTGAGGGCAGGATGCTACTCAGGGTCAGAGTCATATCGGCCTAGGCTACGTGATCAGAGAGCTCCTCCATGTCTCTTTTCATGTAGTCCAGGGAAGTACAGCTCAGGTCATTCACACCAACATGAACAATGACAGAGTCATATTTGTACTTGTTCTGGAGTGACCTGAGTGCTTGTATTATGTGGTGGATCCTGGCACCCGACAGGCAGCTAACAGTAACCTTTTCCTTGTTCAGCCTAGTGTGTGAGATGTCAGTGTGTCTGTCTATAGAGTCACCTATCACTAGTGTGTTGGTTATGTTATTTTGCCTTAAGGGCTGTGATTGCATGGCACACTGGTTTTGTGAAGTATGTGTTTCATGATTTGTGTTGGGGGTGGAGGTTGCTTGGATGTCTGCTTTGGAGATCTTTGTTGCTTTTGCAGTTTTTTTATTTAGAGCCTCCGAGTATGTGTTTGTGTATTTATGTGTGTTTTTTGCCAGTGCTAGTTTCATAGGTCTATGTGAGACTGGTAGTGTGATGGAAGTAATTCCCATCTCCTCTTGACTGCCTGGTCCAGTCTTGGGTTGGCCTCCAATTTGACTGTATAATTGCATCTCTCACATGTATTAGTGTTTGGAGGAAGGAGGAGAGGGTTGTCTATGAAGATGAGGCAATTGTAACATTGCCTCAAAATGCCCAGATTCACCAGTTGGACCAGAGAGTACACCTGAAACTGCCCTTTGGACATGCCTGGATAGGTACAGTGAACTGTTTTACTGATTGGATGGTAAAGTCGAATGGAGAGCCTTGTCCTTCTCTACAGTATGGGGGGGGTCTAGTGCTAAGGTTTATTAGTGCTTGTTATGAGTTTTGAGCTAGTGCTGGGATGAGAAGTGAATGGCTTGAGTGCTTAAGTTGAAAGTTTGTCTAGTTCAAAGGGGAAAAAATTGAAGAGTAGACTTTGTTGAGCCGAGAATAGTTATACCCAAGCTAACTGGTGCTGCCCATCGCGCAAAATTGCGCAAATGCGAGTTTTATAGCAGGGAAATGAAAGAGATAGAAATAAGCCCAAAATGGCCAATAAACTACTAATTTCTGGGCTGAAACCACTCCTCCAGGGATAGATAGGCTGCTCAAAGTTCCCTCTCTCACAGTGAACAGAGAAACTTCCTTCTATCCAAGTAAGGTATGGGCAAACACAGAAACTTGTAACACAGCCCTGAATTCAGCACTAACCTGAAAACTGGACTATACTAGCTTAGAAAGGTGGGAAAACAAGTATATATATATATATATTTTTTCCAGAAAATAAAGCAGATACAATAAAAAAACACTTTAAATGCACAGAAATGACTATCACACTTGAGTGTGTAGCCTACAACAGTAAACAGGTAATTTAAACACAAAAAACGACTTTGTTAAAGTGCAGGCAGTAAAATAAGTACAATATGTAGCTGAAACAAGCTTTTTAAATCACAGAAACTCTAGAAAATCAGTGTTTTATGCTGAATTAGCTAAAGGCGGCAAGAAAATGCAGAAAAATGATACTTAATCACTCCAAGTCTCTCTTTTGTCTCTGCTGCTAAAGAACTATGCAGGGCATCAGGCAGGAGCTTGCTGAGCTGTATACTGGCACAAAAAACCTCGCAAATGCAGGTTTTATAGCAGGGAAATGAATGAATATTAAAGCCAAACCCAAAATAATACCCGTTCTTTGCAGTTTTGAGAATGGAAAGAAATATTATGAAACTTGTAAGCTCTTGAGGTGGCAAGCACAGGAACTTGAACTTTGAAGACCCCCGTTTCTTTTTGGAAAAGTAAAATTTGTCTTAAGATCATTACAGCAAATGAGAAGCAGATTTTGGTACAGAAATGAAGGAATGGTTATGTTAAGAAAAACACAGATCCCATGAAAATATTCATGAAAAATATTCACTTTAATATTAAGACCTTAGAGAATAAAAAATAATTAAAGTAATTTTACCATGATGTGACATTTTAATGGCAACCCATGATTTAATAATATAATTTTGACCCAGAAAATTCAGCTCCTTTGAAAATAAGATACCAAGATATTTAAATTCAGCTACTTATTTACTACAGTAATAGCAATGTATTAGAATAAGAAAAATTATTTGGATTAAATAATAGTAATGTATTTAGGTTTAATACATTGAATGGTAAAGGAAAATGTCTTTTTTAGGACATACAGTGTATGCATTATACCCCTAGGAAAAGTACTGAAATTTGTAAAAAAAAAAAAAAAAACAATGACATTTTATTTGATAGAATGTTATATAGAGGTTTGACATATAAATTATATAGACAAGGAAACCAGGACAGCCTTGATGTGTACCTGATGTAATGGGGATAGACTTTGTAAGGATACTATTTATTCAGAAAAAAGTAATAGAATTGTTGTCTAATATTTTAATACTCACTGTGAAAGCTTTTGAAAGCCTTATTACTTAAACTCTTTATTCAAAATTAAGGACTCATCCTATTCAAAGCTTTGGAAGTATTGGCAGAAAATGGAACTAAGACTATCAGAATGTTAAAACTCCTAGTGTCAGTGTCCGATCTTATATTTTTTATCTGATGTAAAGCCAGAGTTAAATAAGGAGATAATATTTGGAGTGATTGTCTTAGCTAAAATAGTAGCAAATCTTTTAATATAATTAATTAAACTAACTGCCAAATGCTTCAATGGATTTAACATGTATAAATTTGGCTGCTAATGAACTATGCCCTGTACTCCAGGGTTTGATTTTCACAGACTCCATTGGTTCAGTTGTGTGACTATGAACAATTCAGTTAACCAGACAGTGTTCTGAGACACTCAAGAAATTGGGCTGGGCTCATCAGTGACCTTCCAGACTAAATGCCTAGTGAATGAACATATGAAAAATGCTTGCTTTGGGTAGACTAATGTATACATTTGTAAGTCCCCATTGCTGAATCCTTGGGACATGGAAACATTGCTACCATGGGGTTAGGCCAGGGTTAGGGGTAGGTTGTCCCTGCATGGTAGAAGAAAGAAGTAGTCCACACAAAAAAAACATGAAAACTAACAAACCAAGAAAGAGGTATAGAGGTAATAATGTGTACTGTTGAAGATAAGGAAGAAATTATGCATTGTTACTATTACGAAAGACGTCCAGAATTTCTAGACAGAGGATATTTAGAAAGATTAAGAGAGAAATTAGAGGAAAGAAAAATACCTGCACAAGAAAACTGTCACAAGTTACAAATAAAAATGTATATCCTTAATGCAACAAATCAATGAAAAACAATATTTAGATGAAGAAACAATGGGCAACTTGGAAGAAGTAGCAATAGAGGAAGTCAGAAATTTTAAAGAAGAAAAAAAACAGAGTTTTTTGAAATATATAGAAAAGAAACATGGATATGGGAAAGAAAAAGATATCTGATATGGTGCAATTTTTCATTGGTGGCTGGTGACTTATGCAACAGGGCTGTAGGAAGCAATTAAATGGGTTGGACTCTATTATAGCAGATCAATGACCATTATCTATAATCAAAACAGATGGGGTAATCCACTTTTATCTACAGACTGCCTCAGTATGTACCCACTCATTATAGCCACTTTACTGAATATATACACCTCAGATATCTAATGGCAATTAAAATGCTCAGCTTAAGTGACACAATAATCTCCCTTCACTCCCCCACTGCCTCTTTCTGGTTTTGTCCCATCATTCTGGGTCCACACCATCCAGTTTGATTATTATTTCTTGTTTTTCAAACTCTGTATTACTTTTCATCAACTCATCATGCTTTAAGATCCAACCTAACAAGCTAAGGCTCCACTGTAAGAAGTTTGGAGGAAGTGACTGAATTAAGAAGGGGAATCATAGGTTTTTAGATGATCTGAGTTGCATATTACATTTTTAATAACTGTTTTATTGATAGCTTGAACAAAAAAATCATGATGAGTAAGGAAAGAGATTTGGTCTCAATTTTTATTAAAAAAATAAGTCATGTCTAAAGCTTAACTTTCAAATCCAGCAATATAGCAGTTCCACAATAAATGCAGAAGATAAATTCTTGTAAGGACATACAGACCTTATCTGAGAATAATGTCTGCCTTTCTATTCCCCCCCGAAAAAGTTAGTTACATTCTGTGTACCTCTGAGATATTAAACTGGGATGAAAGTAGAAGTAGAAATAGCTAGTGGCATAAGTTATGCAGCTGAGGGTGTGGGTGAAGAAACCAAAGCACATGTATAAACCCACAAAGAGACAAGGAGTACTTGCAGACTCCACACAAAAAGTATTGCAGCCAAAAATAACCAGAGAACCAAATGGTGTTTGATGACAACAGTACTTAATGCAATTTGCTATCACACACATCCTGCTCAGACCACCACAGACAGATACTTATTAAGTACAGTGTTAATGTATGAATGTGATGGAAAGTGAATAAAATATAGCAAACGTATTACCTTAAGATTTACTGCAACCCCTTCCCCACAAAGACCAAGTCATTTTCATCAGAGAAGATCCCCATGCTTATCAGTTACCGACTCTTTATTGACTGTGCACCTCAGATATCTGATTGTGTTAAAAAGAGACCTAGTAGAGCATTCCACCTGGCTTTACAAAAAATGCACACTACCTCTGCAAAGCCAGAATAATGACTGCTTGAATTCAACAAATGAAAATAGTGTCAATCACTCTCATCCACAGACAGCCCCTGTACCTTGCAATTAAAACCAGCATTATTGACTGTATATTACACAGAATGTAATAAAGTAAAGAAAAATACTTGGCTACATTAATTTTAGCACCCCCCCCACATGAACACATGCATGCACATGCGCACACACACACACACACACACACACACACACACACACACACACACACACACACGCACACACACACACACATTTCATGCATACATGACTATCAATAACAACCACTTGCATGACTGTAATTATACACCTCAGATTTTTTAATACAATCAAATAAATTAAAAGATACATAAATAGCCGCCATGTAGGCATTTATCTCAGCTCAGTATTGTCAGAATACACAGCAGGGTTGTGAAAATGAGGAAAGAGTGCATTCAGACAGCAGTTGCAGGACCTACTAGATAAAGCAGGATTGCAAGATTTGGTGTTGATAATGGATGACCTGAATGCCCACATCTGGACAGACAGAACAAGATACAGCGGTGGCTGGTGAGTTCAAATCAAAGGGGGGCTGCAGGAGACAGCTGAATGGGTGGGGTCAATGGGAAGGAGTGTGGTCAACTAGAAAGGGGAGGAGCTATGCCCAAAACCACAAAACCTGGAACTTTAATTAAATACGCTGCCCTGGGTGTCAAACCATCATTATGAGAGTCCAATCAAGACAATGTGAAGTGTAGAAGAATATTTCAATGCATTAGCTGCATGACAGCTTACTTAATATCTAGATGGAAACAAAAAGGCTGTGAGGCATGAAAAATAAATTATGTTTTAAATACATTACTGGAATGCCAGTCAAAATCAAGTACAAGAAAAACAAGCAGCACTCAACTCAAACCACTTCTCCTTGCACTGCAGTTTTAATTATAATTTATATTCAGCTTTATTAAAGTACCAAGTAACATGCTGAAAGTAGCAATCTCTGTGATACCCCACTTGTAAAAATGTTTCTTATCCAAAAAAGACCTGCTGCCTGACAACAACTATCTACTTGTTTCATGGGGAAAACATGATCAAAGTAAAAAATGAAAAGCAAAGAAGAAACAAGCTCAAGATACATTGCTTAAAGGATTACTGTACAGGTAATGGACCACACACGATAGATTGGCATTCTGTTTGGTTTAAAGGTAAAGCCTGCAAAGATGACTGCAAGTCTCCAACAAATGTAATGAGCTTCTTAAAATAATAATGTAATCCTGCCCTTTATTACAAATACTGTCATATGCATTTCAATATCCAAGGCTTATACATTATCTAGTTATGCAAGTATTCTCTGCATGGCAACAGAAAGGCTTTCATTGTTGGCAATTCTTTAACAGTATGCTTATTAAAGCTTACTTGCATCTTACAATCTCAGACAAGCTTACCTGATGGTCATTAAAGCATTGCTATTTAAACACAGAGCAAAAGGCACTTTCTGAGTAATAATAAGCATAAATCAACAATATAAAATATGACAAACCAGAACATTCTTCAAAATCAAGGACAGAATAAAAGTAGTACTTGTGTCTACCTTGAATGGGGGGATATTCTGCACATTTACACTGCATAACTGCTCCTTGCCTTGCTTGGACACACCCAGCGTCACACTACATGAGGCAGTGGGGTGCAACAAGTATGTCACAATTTGAAATGTCTCTGGCTGACTGTGATGGCCCTGACACATTTGTCATACCTCTCAACCTCAGAGCATGAAATCTGGACAAAGCCATACATAGAAGTGGGACAAGGCCCAAAAATAAGGACAGTTTTAAATATTGCTCTTATAAACTTAGAAAGGTAATAGAGTAGTAGGTCTTGCATTTGTATGAATTTCTGAAGGGTATGAAATCTGAAACACAAATGTCTGTCATTATTTTCTTACTTCACTCTTTAATTATTTGCTACTAATTTGCCAAAAAACACAATTTTATAAAAAATGGACCAAAAATGTGATGCAAAAATATAAAATAGCCACACAATACAGCTGGGAACCTGTCAAAGAAGGGACACTTTTTTAATATTAGTACTGCTAACATGAGCAGCTGACAAAATAAAAGAACCTGCATGCATTTCTGAAATAAAAGTAATCTATAACTCTGATTATTACAGTTATTTCTTAATTGTAAGCCCTCCACGTTTTCTTCCAAAATTGCCATTTTGCAGTGGGATTATTAGGGTAAGAACAACATTTTGAGCCAGAATCAGGGACAGTTATATGCCTAATTCTTTAAAGCAATTTATCTGCACATACCTCTCAACCTATTAATGCAGGAAATCTGGACAAGGCCAAATATATTTATAAACAGTACAAAAAAATGTTGTATAAAGTGAGACAGTTGATAGAATAACAGGTCTTGCTTTAGCATGCATTTTTCTGAAGGTTATGAAGTCTGAAACTTAGAGTCTGTCATTATTTAGTGACTTAATTCCTAAATTATTTGCCAGAAAACCACACATTTAATGAGGAACAAACCAAAAAAAGAAGCAAAAATCTATTCATTCTGTGAAAATCTGGACAGTTGAGAGGTATAGTTCAGCCGGGGCTGTCTTTGAGTTTGCCGCCCTTCCCCCTCACAAAATCATGGTCGAATGGAGCTTCCCCCCTTCAGCTATTCCAATGAACCATTACTTGGCTATTTCACCTCATTTACCATAAACACTAATGTGCATACTGCTTTACTTCTACGATGATTTGGACTTCATTTGAAAGTTTTATTTTGCATTTTACAGCACAAACACTAAGACATCTGCTAAACAAAGCAATGCAATCTCACAATGAAAACAGACTTAGCATTAAAACTTCTCTGCCCTTGAAACTCACATTCATTGAAACAGCATTGAAACCTACATTCTAAGAAAATACATTTTGCCAGTGACAAAGATTAACTTTGGGCTGTTTTCAAATCATAGGCCCCTTGCACATGAAACATACATGCGGTCTTTGATACACCTTTCTGATTTTATTAAATTATATTCCTTGTACAATATAGTACAACTGTAGAGGGAGTTTTACATTTGTTTTGAAGATTTTTCCAGTAAACAATGAAACAAAATGCATGCACCAATAATGACAAAACTGCCCAATTCAGAACAGTTTTCCAGTAAACAATGAAAAAAATGCATGCACCAATAATGACAAAACTACCCAATTCAGAACATTTCTATCATAATTGTGTACTCAGACTTCTACAGTCCACCAGTATCAGTAAATATGCACAATCTCTGAAGAAGTAAAAGTTATTTAAATAATTCCACATTAAAGAAATAGGTAACTAATGAAGAGGTTACTGCTAGCAAACAACTTTATATGTCATTGTTTCATCTAAAAATAAAGTGTCTGTTGCCTTTGAGGAATAAATTGCCTATGTTTCATTAAAAAATGATAAGCTAGCAATATTGCGATAGGGAATGGATGGCAACCTGATAACAGGTTCAGAGTTACTAGGTATCTTCACCAAAAAGGACTGCAGCATCCATCCCCTTTACAATACAGTACAGTATCAGCAACACATCTACCTACTGTGGGAGTAGAACCCACAGCCTCCTGCATCAAAAGCAAGTACACTACCTGTTGTGTTATTAACAATGCAAGTAGACTCAGCATAAGCATCACTAAACTTTTGTTCCCCTGCAGCTCTCAGCTTCTTGTAAAATCTACTTGACACTCAGCTATATCTCTGAGCTTTGCAGCACAATCTGGAAAAAGCCAAAATTTGGGGGGGGGGACCAAAAAAAACAGGGACACATTTTAAACATTGCTTGTATAATGTTGGAAAGTTGCTAGAATAAAATGCTGTGTTACCACCATACATTTCACTGCCAAGCATTGAACCCAGGACCCTGTGCAAAAAAGTTAGAGCAACATACCACTATGCCAAATCAATCATCTATTTTATGAAAGAGGAAGACTGAAACTTAAATGGCTACATTCAGTGAATTCAGTTCTCACCATAGCTGTCAACATCTTAGCACAATACATCTGAACAAAGCCAATAATGGCGGAATACAGCCCCCAAACATATTCAGTGAATTCAGTTCTCACCATAGCTCTCAATCTCTTAGCAAAAACACAGATAAAGCCAGTAATGTGGGAATACAGCCCCCAAACATATTCAGTGAGTTCAGCTCTCAACCTTGGCACAAAAAACCTGGACATAGCTAATAATGGGGGAATACAGTCCCAAAAATAGGGACAACTTTCAAATATCCATCTTATAAACTTAGAAACTTGCTATAATAATAGGTTTAGTGTTACCATGTACTTTCTGAAGAATATGAAGTCTGAAATTCAAATGCCTGTCATTTTTATTTATATAACATTTATTAACCAGGAAAGTCTGACTTGCAACAAGAGCCAATTTTCAGCAGAGGCCCAGGGAGAAACAGTCCAGGCATTGAATATAGCTTTTTCTACTTAAAACAAAACAAAGCACACTAATACCAATTCTGCATGGAAAAACGGCCACATGAAGTCCGAAAGAGAAGATAACTCACTTGATTAATAATCAAGACAAAAAAATAAACTTTGACCAAGCAGTAAAGCACCACCAATGACAACGCCACTGAATCCAACGGTCCCAACCTCTTGAACAAGACAAGTACAGTACTACTGTGCTAGTGCTACTGATTGTTTCCCGCTCTCTTTTTTGAGAAGAGAGCGAGAACCAATCAGTAGCAATCCAGCCATCCACGTCATGTACGTGCCTGCTGATGTGGCAGTCCGAACCCCCTTCTAATTTATGTTGCGGTTAAACCGCTTAGACTTCTGGGCATCACACTGATGCTTTATCTTTTATCTGGACTGCCTTTTACAGCAGTCAAATACTAGATGCTGGCTGCTATGTTGTTAAAAAAAAAAAAAAAACGGAACTCGACGAGCATGCGCAGTTCGAGTTCCGGGACTTTGCAGACTTGTCATACTGTGTTGTATAGGTTAGAAAAATATTTTTTATGGCAATATTGGCAAATGTAATGTAAATGTCAACTACACTTTCTTTCTTCTTTTTCCTGGGAGGGCTGCAGTCCCGCAGTCCGATAGCACGAGCCGCCCCTGACAAGATATGAGGACTGCCTGGGTCCACTTGGGTGGATCAACAGGAATAAAGAAGTAAAGGCCAGTTTAGACTTCTGTCTGGCAAATTGGCTTGATGGTAGCAAACACATGATTCAGAGACACCGTCACAAGATCACATACAAAACTGGCCAACATGCAGCTCAGGTAAACTTCTTCCTAGTAAGGAAAGGGCAGATGGGTAGAATCAGCAATTGGATAGTCATCCCCAGTGAAACAGTCAGCCTACAGCATAAACCACTGGTTACCTCAATCAGCTGCAAGCAGTGGTCAGAGAAGGCTCTATGGTCAACGGAGACCAGGATGAAGACATGGAAGTTGATTGGAGAGAAAGCATAACAGTTCAAGGAATTACTCAGAGCTCTAACATCCAAAGAAAAAGAGAAAATAGGTGGAGCTGAAGAAGAATAATGGCAGCACCTCAAAACAGCATGTGTAAGGGCTACGGAACAGATATACACCTGAGGCAGGTATGGAAGTAAAGTACATAAGGAAAGCTGGTGGTGGAATGCAGAAGTCCAGGAAGTCATTAAAAGAAAGGAGTGCTGGAAAAAGTGGGAGATAGAAAATACATACCAGGAATGGAAGGAATACTGGTTGGCTAACAAACAGGCTAAGAGAGGAGTTGCAATAGCAAATAACAGGGTATCAGATGCACTCATCCAACTTCTGGAGATTGATTCAGTGGATGGCTCAAAAAAACTCTATCAAGTTACAAGGAAAACACAGAAGGAGAAAGATGATAGACATCCTTCTTAAGGGATGCCAGCAACAACCTGCTCACCAGTGCACAGGACATCCAATGCAGATGGAAGGAGTACGTCCAGCAGCTTCTGAATTAAGAAAACCCCAGAGACGCTGTATGGCCCCAGGCATGACATATGGTGAGAGAAGAGGAAGAGCCCATCCTAGAAGAAGTAAGAACAGCACTAAGGAAAATTAAGCCAGGGTAAGCAGTAGGCTTAGATGAGGTCACAGCAGATATGATCAAGATGTTGGGTGAGATGGGGAAAATGTGTCCTGAGGGTACACCTTATTTATTTATTTATTTATATTTGTTGACTGGGAGTGTCCGACTGGACGTAGGTCCATTTTCAGCGGAGGCCCGGGGAGAAAAGCTCCACAGTTAAAATAAACAGACAGTAGTTACATTGGATTACATAGCGATTAACAATTTACATAGCAATTACTTACAACATATTTACAGATGAAGAACATAGTACATCAGTAGACAACTAGAATCTTTATCTGTGAAGTACATGACAGACATTAACAAATGTTAAAATAAGAAGTTCCTGCTGTATAAGTACTAGGCTTATGAGTATCTGAGCTTGCTATAATCAAGGTAGTTAGTGGAGTGGAAAGAAAGGTAGTGGTTGGATGGGGTGGGTGATATTAGAGTGGGAGTTGCAAGGGCATAGCCAGCATGTTTTTAGGTGCGCTTTTAGTAAAGTTTTGAAGTTGGTGCATGATGGCACGGAGGTAATTGTGGGTGGGAGGGAGTTCCATAATATGGCTATGGTGCAAGAGAATAGTGCTTCACCAGCAGAGTTATTGGCTTTAGTGATGTGCAAGTGACTTTTGTTGCTGGAGCTTAGTGGCCTGGTGGTGCGATAGGGTTGGAGCAGATTCTGAAGGGATGGGACATTTAGTGGATGGTTTACTAGTTTGTGGGCGAGTGAGACTTGATACCATTGAAGGAGGTGAGGGGGTTCAAGCCAGCCCAGTTCAGCAAGTGAGAGACAGTGGTGACTACAGTAGGATGCCCCTGTGGCGAATTTGGCAATTTTGTTATAGCAGGTCTCTAGCTTGTTTAAATCGCATTGCCTTAGGTTGGTATATATTGGAGAAGCATAAAGTAGGGTGGAGATAAGGTGGGAATTTGCTATTGAAATCGTTGCTGCTTTGGTGAGAAGATGCTTATTTCTGTATAACGCTCCTAGTTTTTTGTGGACTTTTTTTATGGTCATGGATATGTGAATGTCAAATTTTAGTTTATTGTCTATTCCACTCCTAGCAATTTGGTGTGTTCAGTTGGGTTTATAGTGGTGTTGTCTTTTGCTATGATGTTAAAGTGAGAGTTGTTTTGAGTATGTTTGGTGGGTTGGAAGATGAGTAGTTTAGTTTTGTTTGGGTTGAGTATTAATTGGGCATCGGATAACCAAGTTTCAACAGAGGAAAAGGCTTCCTGTGTGACTTTTTGCAGTTTGGATAGGGACTGGGCTGAGCAGATGATGGTCGAGTCATCTGCATATTGTATGAGTGTGCCATGTGTGGTGGCAGAAGCTAGATTATTTGTGAAAATAGAGAAGAGTAGGGGTCCAAGGATGGATCCTTGGGGAACCCCTATGGAGACAGGTAGTTGGGGAGATATGTCATTCTGCCATACAACGGATTGTTGTCGGTCAGACAGGTAACTCTGAAACCAGTTGGTGACTGATTGTGAGAAGGATAGGTTATTGAGGACAGAGATAAGTTGTTTGTGTGGGACCATGTCAAATGCTTTAGATAGGTCTCGGAAAGTAGCAGAGGAGAGACAGCCATTGTTTTTATGCTGAAGGATAGTGTTAGTAAAGGAGAGTAAAGCAGTGGTGGTGCTATGGTTTGGTCAGAAACCATGCTGAGTATTGGAAAGGAGGTTGTTAGTAAGGAGGTAGTCTGAGACCTGAGAGTGTATGCATCTCTCTAGTGTTTTGGAGAGTGGAGATAGAATAGCTATGGGGTGGTAATTGGTTATTTCTGTGGAGGATCCGCCTTTGTGGAGGGGAATTATGTGTGATACTTTCCACACGTAACTTTCCTTACTTACACATAGCAGTATGGAGAGAAAGACATATCCCAGATGACTGAAGAATAAGCATATTAGTGCCATTCTTCAAGAAAAAAGGGGACTTCAGAACTGTGGGCAATACAGAGAGATCACAATGCTATCACACTGCATGAAAGCTCTAGAGGGTCAATGATAAACAAACACGCAGAGTAGTAGAACATAAGACAGGAAATGAGCAGTTCAGATTCAGATTTGGGTGCAGCATAACTGACCCAATGTTTGCAGTGAGACAGATACTTGAGAAGAAGCTAAAAATGAAGAAATAGTCCAACTGGGCATTCCTATACTTGGAGAAAGCATATGACAAGGTCCCAAGAAAGCTAATTTGAGCTGCCCTGTGGTGATATTAAGTCCCAGAAACATTGGTAGAATTAGTGCAAGATATCTACAAGGACCCAATGACTCAAGTACAAACAGTGTTTGATCTCAAAGAGGGGTTCACAGTGGGAGTGGGTATGCATAAGGGCTCATCTCTGAGCCCACTGCTGTTCATACTGGTGATGGACTACATTAGTAAACAGATTAGAGGGGACAGAGCAACAAAGTTGATGCATGTAGATGATGTGGCAGGGAGACTCTGAGGAAGAACTTCAGCAAAGGGTAGGGGAATGGAATGCAAAACTGAAGCACATGGGATGAAACTGAGTATTGATAAGACAGCTGTAAAGGCAGCAAATGGGGAAATCAGAAGAAGCTGAAAATTGAAATAGGAGGGAAAATAGTGGAGCAGGTTAAGTATCTGGGAGAGGTGCTTGAGGAGAAGGGAAGTCTGAATGAGGAGGCAAAAGCTAGAATCAGAGGGGTTTCAGCCAACTGGCACAGAATGCCAGGGGTAGTATATTCAGAAGAATGCAAAAGAAGCTGAAACAGCAAACCCTCTTGTGTAGTTCCACAGAGTCAAGTCGAATTCATGCTTCCAAAATGCAAAACTTTAAATCCAGATCATTTGAACAGCTGTGTTTATTGACTAAATCACAAAAAATAAGAAGACTGTTAAGAGCTTTCATCCCTCAACAACAAGCAATGGGACTTCATCAGAACAGCCATTACTCTTCAGAACCCTTCCTTTTATACTGAATCAATTAACTGGTTGTTACACCCATAACAACATTTAAAGTGACCAGTGCTTTTTACAAAAACATCAAACACAAATTTGAATGTACACAGTAAAAAATCACTTAAGAAGTGTGTTACTATAAAATATTACTAAAAACCTAATAAAAGAAGCATATAATATTAAGATGTAAAAATAAAATGTTAACACAATGTTGAAATTTATAATATATTGATAAAATATGTTAGAAAATATACCATATTATAAAACAGCCATAATATATGGGATGCACTAGGAAAACAAAATTACATATGTTTACATGAGGTGATGTTGTAATAATTTATATTTTTAGTGCCCTCTTTTTAAGCACTGGTAATAAAGAGACATTATCGTTGATGCCAGGTGCCTTAACTGCATTCAACCTCATTTGCCATTGGAATTCAACTAATTCTAAGTTCAATTCACACCAACCACCTCTAAAATACCAAATTTGAATTTAGAGAAATTGGGGCATTCAGTTGTTGTGTCTTTTGGCTTTTCCCAGTTAGGGGTCGCCACAGCGGAACTCTGGTCTGCTAATGATCGGCAGTAGATTTTTACGTGCCAAGTTGCCAGCTCTGATGCACAACCTTCAACAAAGGTACGCCCATTCACGCATGTCCCCCCCACACAGAAGACGCTCTAGCTGAGAATCAAATGGGATGTACTGTGTCTAAATAGGGCATTACTAGTGTTGGCTTTCTGTATAACATATACATGTTCATATATTATTTTTTAAAAAGTCTTTCTGTCTTACCAACATAGTAATGCCCACATTCAACACATATCCCAATGTATACAACACCTCTCATGTTACAATTACCCTATTGCAAACTAATTTCAAAGGTAAGCTGAATTAGAATTAGCTGAATTACAGTGGCAAATGAGGTTGAATGCAGTTAAGGCACCTTGCATCAATGATAATGTCTCCTTATTACCAGTGCTTAAAAAGAGGGCACTAAAATTATAAATTATTACAACACCACCTCATGTAAACATATGTAATTTTGTTTTCCTGGTGCACCCCATCTATTATGGCTGTTTTATAATATAGTATATTTTATATCATTTTATTAATATATTATACAATTTAACATTGTGTTAACATTTTATTTTTACATCTTAACAGCATATGCTTATTTTATTAGATTTATAGTAATTTTTATAGTAGCATACTTTTTAAGTGATTGTTTACTGTGTGCATTCATATTTGTGTGTGATGTTTCTTGTAAAAAGCACTGGTCACTTTAAATTTTGTTATGGTTGTAACAACCAATTAATTGATTCAGTATATAAGGTAGGTTCTGAAGAGTAATGGCTGTTCTGATGAAGTCCCCTTGCTTGTTGTTGAGGGATGAAAGCTCTTAACAGTCTTCTTATTTTTTGTGATTTAGTCAATAAACTCAGCTGTTCAAATGATCTGGATTTAACGTTTTGGATTTTGGAAGCATGAATTTGACTTGACTCTGTGGAACTACACAACAGGTTTTGCTGTTTTATGACTGTTTCTGTTTACCTCTTTGCTTGCTGGTATGATGTACTTTTTGGTAAAGAAGCTGATAAGTAAGGTGTACAAAACAGTGGTGCAACCAGTACTTCTGTATGGGATAGAAACCTGGCCAGTAAAGGCAGAGAAGTTGTGGAAGCTAGAGGTGATGGAGATGAAGTGCCTGAGACAGGTGGCAGGATGCACACTGTGGGACAGATGAAGAAATAAGGATAAAAGAGCAGAAGCCAAAGTAGCTCCAATTGCAGAAAAGGTCAAAGACAACAGATTACGGTGGTTTGGGTTCTGTGCATAAAAGCAGAAGACAATCTGGTGAAGAAGATTTGGGACAGGCAGGAAGAAGGCAAAAGGAAATGAGGGAATCCAGCAATGAGGTGGATGGATTGTGTGAGAGAAGACCTGCGACAGTCAGGCATGCGTGTTGAAGAAGGCAGGAGAGTGGCACTGAATAGAGAGAGAGAGATGGAAATAGTTGACACAACACCCCAACCCCATGTAGAAAATGGCAAAATAGGGGGTTGATGATGATGATGATGACTTCTGTCAGAATACAGTGTGCAGCCCACTGCAAGCCCTCACCCCTCTACTACACATCTCAACTTCTTAGCTCAAGAATCAAAGTGAATGCAAAAAATAATGGTGGACAAAGGACCAATATCGGTGAAAGCTATTGCCCTTATATACTTAAAAACATGCTAGAATGACAAACAGGTTTTTGCATACTTTGTTGAGGGCTTTTAAG
The DNA here is from genome assembly GCF_019279795.1 of Protopterus annectens. Lineage (NCBI taxonomy): Eukaryota > Metazoa > Chordata > Ceratodontiformes > Protopteridae > Protopterus > Protopterus annectens. The sequence continues at coordinate 456,996,939 of NC_056736.1, forward strand.
TTTGAAACTCAAATTTCTGTCATCATTCTTTAGTGACTGCAATCTTTACTAATTTGCCAGAAAAAAAATGCATAAACAATATGAGGAACTGATCAAAATATGAGACAAAAAAATCAAAGAAATTCTGCAAAATTTGGAACAATTTGGTGCACCTACACCCCACCATGGGTCTATATAATTTAACTGAACTTACTATTTGTTGAATCTCTATTTGCCAAACCATATTCATCGAAGATACAAATCAGTGAATAGACTTTTCATCAAACTTTTTTCTAATGCTAACCAAAGGTAGGTCAACTTAGTGACCGAAAAAAAAACACCATAAAGTTTAAAAGCTAACTGAGTGGGGCTATGCTCCCACACCCCCTACACCCCCTCAACTAAATATACCAACTCTAAGATTGCACTACAATGGGGAAAAGGGAAAATTCCAGATGTTGGCAAACCATTTCTTTGCCCTAGGAAAAAGTTTGATGAAAAGTCTGTTCACTGATTTGTGTGTTTGACAACTAAGATTTGACGAATAGGGATTTGACAAACTGTAAGTTCAATTAAATGATAAGACCCTGCCATCACATATAGTTATACCTAGACACACACACACACACACACACACACACACACACACACACACACACACACACACACACACACACACATGTAACCATAAATTGCAGCCACCTGTATGACTGTAACTATAAACCTCAGATGTTTGATGTGAACTGATATATGAATAAATACATAAATAGCTGCTACAAAAGAATAAATCTACTGAAGTCACTACTGTCAGAATATAGTGTTTGATCCTCTAAAACCAAATAGTCAACATTTCTCGAGAACTGAGGAGAAACCTAAAAAATAATGAAGGACAAAGTACCAAAATCAGGAACAGATATTGCCTTTATATACTTAGGGAATTGCTAGAATAACAAGCTTACTTTGCATTAACATGCTTTTTAAGGCTAAGTCTGAAAATCAAATGTCTGTCATTATTTAGTGATTGCTATCCTCAATGTTTTAGCAGAACACCACAAATTTTTCAAAAAAACAGACTAAAATCACAGACAGTTGAGACTTTCTATGCAGCACCGCTATACCTCTTAAATGTTTTGTTCAAGAATTTTGGAAAAAGCCAACAATAATTAAGGGATAAAGATCCCAAATCAGAGACATTTTTTTAGATATAGCCATTTAGTATTTTTTATTAAATAGTTATTTGAGCAAAGGTCTTTATTTAACATACATTTATCAATGTCAATAGGAATCTATATATTGTGGCTAGATTGATAATGGTCTTCTGGATCATCAGCCTACTATCAGCCTATAAACCTATATATAAAAAGGCAATGCTAAAATAGGCAAGTAAAAGATTCAGTGGAGTTTTCCAGATGGCCAGGTGTCTCCCACTGAGAACAAATCATACAGGAAACACAAACAACACATACCAACTACATAAAATAATCACGTGTAATACAAGTCTTCAGATGATAATATAATAGCACATCTGGCATGAAGTTATACAGTACTGATGGACTTATAATACAAAAGTAATAAATAGTACCGTTAAATGATAACTATGGACAACAAACATTACATAACTACATAATGAAGAATATAAACTATAAACACCCATTCAGCATAAGTGGTTACCACTTAAAAGACTTTAAAAAAAAATCTTATTCTCAACCAAATTGAAATCAGTGTGCGTATAAATCCACATTCTTCAGTGACTCACTTTTGGTAGTGAGACTATTTTGATAATTTGCAGATATAATCTTTGGTTCCAGTTGCTCACATAGGAGTGTGGTTATCTGTCACACATCTGCCTGAACAGATTTTGTCACTGAGGAGCTTTGCAGGTAACCTCAGTAATAAATAACTTAAATTTATATCATTTTAAGGTACCTGCCTACTCTCATTGTGCATTGGTGCTTTCTCATATTTTTAGTAACTGTTCCAGACCATTAAGTTTGTATTTCAGTATTTGTAAGGTATATTGCAAATTACAAAACATTATCAATAATATTACAGTCATTCTTCTAACATCATTTACTTTCAGTTTCCTCATCCCACTCTGGTCTTTTCGCCTCTCTTAATTTTTTCAAAAGACATCCTTATAAACTTTACCATTTTTCATTTTCGTTTCCCTCTCACCTATAACATTCACTATCTGTAACCTACACCCCCCCCCCCATATTGTTTTCACTTATCTTTCCTTTCCGGCTTTATTTTCTCCTTTTTACCTTACTCTTTCCTCATTTACTTCTGTCAACCTACCAACCTGCATTTCCGCTGTTTTTCAATCATTTTTACACTGTAACAAATACACCTTTTTTTTCACCTAATATTTTATGCTTCTAATTATTGCTTTTCCCTTGTAACTTTGGTGTAATTATAGTAACATCATTTCACTGTTATAAGATGTGATCAGAACATTGTATCATGTTGCACTGCTTTTTTAAAACTGTATTGTATAGCATTATGAAATCCGTCTTTCTTTTACACTTTTACAGTTAAGCTTTCATGACAGCATAGTTTTATTACTCTTAGCAAGTGTAACCATTTATTGTAAATTGTATTTTTGTATTGGAGCTTTTTTCTACAGTTCTTTGTTAAAAAGGGTCTTTTTAGGCCCAGTTGGGCTAACCCAGTAAATGAATGCCAATAAATAAATAAATAAATAAATAAATAAACAAACATCAACTAACATGTATCATCAAAATTATTTATTTTTTGCTTTTGGCAGTCAATCACATTTGATAAAAGAAAGACAAAGCTCAGTCAGCAATAGTAACATAATTACCTTGATTCAGTTTAACAACTCCTGTATTCTGGAACTGGATACTGTTGCAGACCACTTATGTAATGCTTTCTCTCAGTCATCCAGAGCTCTCTGTTTAACTTTTAGCTATGGCAGCAACATTGATTTTCTTCCATTACACCATAATGATTTTGGTTCATGGGTAGTTACTATGCTTGCTGTCCAGGGGACCACTGAGAAGCCTTGCCCAAACTTCTAGTTGCCCCAGGCACTGTCTGGCTAAGTGAAGCACCCAAGGACAGGGCACAGCATAAATATACTGCAAAATCATAGATGTTCTGTAAAACTGGAGACAGATAAGAGCAGACTTCACTAAATTATTTAAAAAGTTAACAGAACATGTTTGCATCAACATGTATTTTATTAACCATATAACTATGAAACTTGGCGACTGGCATTGACGGACTGTAATTATCAGTGAATTACTACAAAGAAAAAAGAAAGAAAGAAATCAAAGGAGGCCTGGCAGTTGGTGTGGATGATTAAACTCTTTGCCTCCTATAATGAAAGTACATGGTTTGATTCTGTGTGACTCTGAGAAAGTCACTTAACTAGATTATGGGGCATTTCACACACACTGTTAATCACTATTGTGTGGCTGCAGGAAACTGGACCTGAGCAAAATAGACTTAAAAAAATAATGTTGCATGGCCAGGCCCTAGGAAGATGCCTAGGTTGCTTGTGCTGGTCCTAGCCATGGATGCATCTGAAGAAGATTTGCCACAGGGTGATGTTTTGGAGCCTCCTGCAGACAGGGTGGCCTTATGCATAGGTAAACTAAGCAAATAACCCGGGCTCCATGTTTGTAGGTGTGCTCTTTCCCAATTTATTTATGTATTTATTTTTTAGAGCTATGCTTATTTACTCTACAAAATAAACAAATAAAACTCCCCTGAGGAACAACAATGTGCTAACTCGGGGGGGGGGGGGGGATCCAGTTGACTTGACATTCAAGTTAAGTCATATTATGTTCACCTTAAATATTGCAAGTTGCAAGGTCATTAAAAAACAGACCATGCAATGCTCACATGTAGGTGCAAGTGTGCCTGAAGGAGTTTCATTGTACAAATAAAATGGGGTAAAAAGAGAGAGAGAGTGCAGTACAAGGGAGAGAGGCAGAGACATTATGCAGAATTTTGGACAAGAGGAAGGGAATGGCACAATATCAGTGAAAGAACTATTATTAATATTTGTACAATAATTCTGGCACTGGTAGTGATCAATCAGATATTTTGGGCAGTATTTCAGATTTTGAGATTTGTGTAGACAGTTGAGATAAGACGAATGGTGTGGTGAGATAAATGCTATTACTATTTTGACAATAATACTGGGAGTGAACAACCAGGTATTTTGGGTAATAGTAATCTTGCTTTGTGATTTGTGTGGAGCAACTTGGATTGCAGTACTTTAATGCACGGCAACTTTATCTGTGCGGACTGTGTGGAGGTAAAATGATATTACATAGCTATTGGTCTTTGTAGCTATATTTGCTGGGTTGGAATTTAGGTTGGCTGGATGAAAGTAAATGACTCCATGGTCATTTGCTCAGATTTAACAGTCACTGTCTGGCTTAGCAAGACTAATGTGGATTTTCAAGAAGTAAAATGAACTGCTTAACTGGACACCTGATATGTACAGTCAAAGGGTCTATATCACACTGTCGAACTCTTAAAAGTTCGAACATCATATGGTCGACACCATATGATCAAACTTTTAAAAGTTTGAACGTTTCAACAGAGACCTCTGTACAGTGCGGAATGGGAAAATTTCCCTTTTCTGCACTGTAGTGCGATGTCAGAGTTGGTATATTTAAAGAGCGGGGGTGTGGGGGGTGCAGGAGGGCTTGCCCCCTTCTTAATCAGTTCAGGTAGGTTTTTTCTTTGGTTTATTTTTTTTATTACATTTTCGAACTTTTGAAAGTTCGATCATATGGTGTCGACCATATGACGTTCGAACATTTAAAAGTTCGATTATGTAATATAGATGTCAGTCAAAGTAGGTATAATTGCTGTAGCTGACTTTTGTGGAGGAAAATGACTAGCTGTCTGGTGCTGTTTGCTTATTATTTTGGTATTGTAGTATTAATGTGATTATATGAAGCGACTTGCAATATTTCAATGTGTGGCAGCTGTTTGTTTGGAAAAAAGGTGAACCACATTACACATCCATACTATTTTATCAAGCTCAGATGTCTGAATTGTACATAGAAGTGGTTATAACTGCTTGGTGAGGGTATTTTGGATGAAAGTAACTGATGTTAATGTTACTTGCTCTGTTTAACAGTCATCTCTCAAAAATAATGGATAAAGGCATTACAGAATACCTGGACCTTTAGAACTTCTGGGGGTTGGTGGCTCCACACACACCAAGGATGTGTAAGTGGATTTTGACATGGGCTTAGTAATCACCTCTGCCATGAAGCCCATTATGGATCAAACATTTGGAAAAAAGGTTTAAAATACACCTCAGGGCACCTATAACCTCATGGTTTCTGAGTACCTAGCGGTCCATAGACGCCCTAATTTAATTTAGCTCTCACAGGTTGTGTTGGTAAGTTAAAATGTGTTGAAAGGATGTATGAAAAACAAAGCTGAAGAGTAAGGCTGTTCGTTAATCATGTTTTGTGTTCAGGCCATCATTGGATGAAAAGTTGTTTTAAAAAACTTTAAAATGCAACTCAGATCATCTAGAAACCTCATGGCTTCTGGGGCCTTAGCGGCCCCCAGATGCCTGACTTCATATAGTTGTTTTCACTGCAGTTATTATAGTGCAGTCTTGGTTAGTTAGGATATGCTGAAAAAATGCAGGAAGAAAACAAAGTTGAAAAGTAAGACTACATTTCTTTCTTTGATCGTGTTTTCTGTTGGATAAAAAAGTTGTTTAAAAACACTAAAATGCACTTTAGAGTATTTAGAACTCCCATGGCTTCTCGGAGCCTTGTGGTCCCCAGACCCCTGGCTTAGTACAGATGTACTCTTTACAGTTATCAGGGTTCAGTATTGTTTAGATAGAGCATGTTGAATGAATGAGTGAATAAATGAAAAAATTAATAAATTAATAAATGAACAAGTGACTTGCAGAACAAGTAGAGTAAGAGAAACCATAAGGAAAAGTAAGAAAAAAAAAGATATCTGGATAACACGAGTAAGCTAAAGTGGGTTGGGCTGTGTGGGGGTGGGGGACAATGGAGGCTTTTTTGCCTAAGGCACCAGTTTACCTAAGGCTGGCCCTGTCTGCAGGAGAAAAAGTGGCAACTCTGAAACAGGTAATACTGTGGTGTGATGGGCCAATGTGTCCTCATATGGATGAGTACTAGTTGAAGCAGAATATATCTGAAGAGACTATGTCACAGGAAGATTTGCTGGAAACAGAGATCATAGAAGATGTTCTCAGTCTAGAAGAAAATTATCTTCTAAGGGAAGACCTGCTTGATTTAATAGAGATCGATAGACATATTAAAATAGATGAAGGAAGTAGATTACAGAAAGTAAATAAGATACAAAATGTTGGAAGATTCATAAAACAGATGAACACCGTAATCAGAAATATTAAGAGAAATTCAAAGATTCAAAAAGATACAAGTTTCAAAAGATTCAAAAGAAACTGTATTGTTATTTAGGAAACACAAGTGCTACAAAATTTTGAGTGTGAGCTCTTTTACAGGAAAAAAAAAATAAAGACAAAAAGACAAGACATAGCAGGTATTAGAGAATAAACAATAACTATAGTACAAATATGTGTAGGCAGCTGACACACATGCTTGTACAGTATTTATATACACTGGGCAACACTGATTACTAGAGGAAAAGAAACGTACACTATACACACAGAAGTGAGATTAGGTGATATTGCACATAAGGAAGTGATTGGAATTGCACTTGAATGAGAATATATTAATTTTAGTCTGCAATAAATAAATAGAATTACTGTGTGGGGAAAAATAAAGAAAATAATGAGATCCTAACAATCTGTTGTAGTTCTGATACTTCCAGATTTATGTCTGCATTAATGAGTCTTATTGCGGTTGGATAAAAACTGTTCATGAATCTGGAGGCCCTGCAGCGGATACATCGTAACCTTGTATCAGATGCAAGCTCAGTGAACCAACCACAAGCTGGATGAGAAGTGCCGCTCAGTATTTTGCAGGACCTCTTTTTACATCTCATTTCAGAGAGCTCCTGTAAGGCAGGAAAACTAGTGTCCTTATTATTCTTTGCAGCTTCGTCCTTTCAGCCATTGTGCTGCTACCGAACCATACAGTGCAGTTGCTGGTGATAATACTCTCAATGGCTCATCTGTAGAAGGTATTTAGAGCACTCATAGAGAGCTTTGCTTTTCTCAGCCTTCTTAGGAAGTGTAGTTGCTGGTGGGCTTTTTTAATTAGCTGGTCTGTGTTTGTACTCCAAGAAAGATTTCTGATATATGTACCCCTGGGACCTTTGTAGCCTGGACTCTCTCCACTTCTTCACCACTGATCCTGAGGGGCAGGTACATGGCAGAACTTTTTCTGAAGTCACTAATGATTTATTTTGTTTTTATTGATGTTCAGGTCCAAATTGTAGTTATTGCACCAATCAGTCAGGTAGTTGACCTCATTCCTATACCTACTCTCGTCATAACTACCTATGAGTCCCTGTCATCAGCGAATTTGATGATGTGGCTGTTGCTAGCTTTCACAGAGCAGATATAGGTAAGGATTGTGAACAGCAGAGGACTCAGCACACAACCTTGGGATACTCCGGTACTAATTATAATATTCCTCAAAGTGTTGTTACCAGCACAGGTCCTCTGTGGTCTTCCAGTCAAAAAATCAAGGATCCAGTTGCACAGACCTTTATTTATGCCAAGGTTGATTAGCTTTTCTATAAGTTGCACTGGAATCACCATATTGAATGCCGAGCTGAAATGTATGAACAGCAGCCTGGCATAGTTGTTCTTCTCTTCAAGATGCTCCAATGTGAGGTGAAGTGCCACCAAAATGGTATCAACAGTTGATCTGTTTGCTGGTAGGCAAACTGCAGTGGGTCAAAGGACTGGAGTAGTACTGTAATCAAATGCCTTTTAGCCAGTCTTTTGAAGCATTTCATTACATTTTATGTAGGGGCCACTGGCCTGTAACCATTTAGGCAGGTAGGGTTGGCTTTTTTTGGGCAGAGGGATTATGTTGGTAACTTTGAAGCATGCTGGTACTTTTTCCTGGACAAATCAGGTAGTAGAGATGTCCATCAGGACTATGCTGAGCTGGTCTGCACAACCTTTCAATACTTTCCCCAGAATGTTATTAGGGCCAGCAGTCTTCCTGGGGTTCACTTTCTTTAGCTGGTTCCTTACATCCACAACATTGAAGCTGAGTACTGCCTCCTTTTGGTCATTGAGAAGCTTTACAGTCTCTAGGTTGTTTTTCTCTTCAAACCTTCCATAAAATGTTTTATAACAGATGTGATATAACAGAAATAAATGGGATATATTACTGTCCATCTAAACTAATAACAGATAAAGTTTCACCACAAAAATGTAGAGTAACAAATGAAAGGGGAAAAAACAAATAAAATGTCACCATGGAACAATTAATACAAGAATATCACTGTTAAAAGAATGCAGAAAAGGGAACACATAATCAAAAATACAAGAAAGATGCACACGGTAAAAACAATGCACAGTATCAATGCAGACCAGGATTTATCATGTATTACTTCCAATAATAAAGTAAAACTATCGGCACAAGCAGAAAAACTTAAACGATATACAGATAAATGTAAAGGAAAAGTACAAAATATGTTATAGTGGTTTAGAAAAAAAATATGACAATAGAACAAAGAGCTAATAAAAGTCATATGGAACACATTACTAATTGTTGGTAAAAAAGCCATAACAGAGAGTTGCAAAAAGGGGAAAAAGTTAAGTATGGCATGGACAGATTGCAAAAAAAAAAAAAAAAAACATTTGACAGCATCCCATATTCATAGATAATGGAATAATTACAGATGTATAAGGTGCCCCCCAACACTGATCAATAACATTGCAGTGACTAAGGAACCACGGCAAACCACTTTGTAGCTCAGGTATAACAAAAGCAAGATACTATCCCAGGGATACAATTTGCAGCTTAGGTATAACAAAAGCAAGATACTATCCCAGGGATACAATTTCAAAGGGGGATATTCCAAGGTGATTCTTAGTCATTGATACCATTTCAAAGGGGGATATTCGCTGAAGCTGTTTTGTCTTGCCCTTAACCCATTAAGCTGTTTACTTAAACAGAGTACATTATAATTACAGTTTAACTCCAGAGACCATCCTTCTTTAAAGACATCTCATCTACTTTATATGGATAACTTAAAATTGCATAGTTCATCAGCTGAGGAACTTCAAGCACAACTGCAAATTTTTAAAACTTCCTCTACCTCAGATGGTATAAGAATAACATTTCACCTTGATAAAGGTGCAAAAGCAATGTTTTAAAAAAGGAAAGTTGCAGCACCAAGAAAATATCAACCTGGGACAGGAATGTCATATAAAGGAACTTGAACAGCAAGAGATGTATAAATATTTGGGAGTAGATGAAAGGTTGGCAATAAAACATGAACAAATGAGAATAAAGTTCAATAAGGAATACTTCAGAAGACTAAAGCTAATACAGAAAACAACCTTGACATTTAGGAATACAATTGAAGATATAAATCAATTTGCTCTTTCTGTTCTAATTTAAAGCTTTAGTGTGATTGACTGGCCCAAAAAGTACTAAATCAGTGGCTATGAAAACAAGAAAATATTTCATGCTTGTGAAATTATATATATATATATATATATATATATATATATATATATGGGTCTACTGCTTTTAATCAAATACCACTTATTCGAAAAAGAGCAGTAGACTGCTCAGTTATGCGAAACTGTACTTATTCAAAAGTGCACTTTCGAGAAACTCAGTTCAACGAACCGATAAAAACATAACCCCCCCCCCCAGAAAACACCCAACTTTGAGATCGCACTACAGTGGGGGAACAGGTAAATTCCCTATTCCTCACTGTAGTGTGCCCGGCACTTCAGTTTCCCTGAATGATTCATTGAACTGTGCTTCACGGAAGTGCACTTTCGCTTAAGTGCACTTTCGCGTAACCAAGGATCCACTGTTCGTTTTTGAACAAGTGGATTTTCGGTCTTTTACAGTAGACCCATATATATATATATATATATATATATATATATATATTTACATATGTGTAGGTATGGACCTCCTCATATCTAGATCTGCAAACATGGGACTGCATACATATCTGCTAACCTCATCGGATCCAAACAGAGTGAAAGTTTAAAAGTATGAGAAAAAATTTACAATGACATCTTTGCTTAGTTTAGCAAAAGCACTTTGGAATAAAGCAAAATTGGAACTCAAATAGGAGGAGACAAAAATCAGACAGCAGCTGAAAGTGCCAAGTAACAAAAGAAAGGAAAATGACAGATTAAAAATCCCAGAAATATAATGGCAGGTGTAAAGATCTGGAATAACCTTGCATTTTTCATTTTTATTTTTATTTTTATTTTAATACCTTTATTGAAATATCACTTAAGACACTGGCAAACATATATTTATGTCAAATAAAACAAAAGCATATTATCATATTCCTGGTTGTAATAATTATACATCACATATATTATTTTGTATGCTTATCATCAATTCAGCATTACATAAATTGATCAGTTCATGCCTTCTCTTAAACCTCACTCTTCCTCCAAAACATTATTCTGCATATATTGTTCCAACAATTTCCATTCTTTTTTTTCTGTGTAATTTGCTACTATTCTTGTCTAAAGATCCTGCTTCCAGTTATTTTACCTCTGTTATAATATACAATATTTCAAATACAGCTGGCTTAGAGTTTGAGTTCCATTTTCCAGTATTTGATTTTTTTGACAGCCACTAGAATTAAACTTAGCAAAGCCTTACTATGTCTGGGCAATTCAGATCCTGTATCCCAGCTCAAAAAAAGTAATTTCTTTAGTTACACCTATTTGCTCACCCAATATTTCTGACAAAGTACTTTGTAGGGAATTTTTAAAGTCTGTCAACTCATTATACTCCCAAATCATATAATCCCACTTGCCTCTTTCTTCCTCATTAAACATTCAACATTTGTCATCTACCTGAGGAAAAATTCTTGGGAGTCTGCTTGGGGTATAAAAATACCTGTGCAAACACTTCCAAGCAAAAACCTTAAATCTTCTATCCTTTGTTGCATATTTGAGAGCCATACATATGTCCACCCATTTCTTTTTGCTTATACTGAGATATCATGCCTTGATAGGGAAGGCAGTCTACAGCCTGTACTTCAAAAGTCTTCTTGGCTTCTTTCTGTTATATTACCTTTTGCTCTCAAGATATTTGCTGCCAGCAAATTGGATCATTTGCTAGTTTTCTCCAGTAAATTGAGAGAACAACACAATGGAACTCTTCAACATCTCAGACTATAATACAAATGTGTTTAATAGCAAAGCTTTTGAGTAACATTCCTTTTCAGTGCTCATACTGGGTTAGACACATTCATGAACAAATAATTACTTAAAGTAATATAATTATTAACTAGCAGAGCACATAAATTTGTCTTCAGTCAGTATATCATTTGCAGGACATATATTATATCTACAATAGTAAAGGTAGCAGATTCTCATAACATTTGTAACATATTTTCAATGTAATTACTTCTATCCACAACTACAATTGCACTGCCTTTGTCTCCTTGCTTAATACTAATATCATTGTTCTCTCTTAATGTCTTTCATCTTTTGAAAGATTATAATACCTATTCTACATCATTTCTATTAAATAAATCACAAAGCTGCTTTTCAGAAAAGCTAATACTAAAGGTTGACTAACAGGTATAAAACAATTTTTATGTCTGCATTTATTAACAGAGTAAGAAACACTCCCATGAATTTTTTTTTTATTTAATTCCTTTATGAATAAACATATGACAGTAAGGGCTTCACTAATATTGCCAGAGACTGAAGTTATAAAATGTATGCCCCTTTCCAAAACATCATACATTAATGGTGTTAGACGAACACTTGATAGATTCAAGCCGAGATCCCTGATGTCTACTTGCTGTACAAAAAAAACACAAAATGTTGGAAGAGTTGTTTTCACACCATCTGTTTGACTTCTGGTGTTTAGGTGCTGATAAGTTCATTGTTTTCTTTGATTTCTTTCCCTGCTTTTGCTTCTTCTATGTTTGTCTGCCAGCTGACTGGTGCGAGTATTGACTTTCTTGGGGAGCTGCATGGTTATTCATAATGTAGTGGATAAAAAAGTGCCATTCGTATTAACGTGAGAGATAGAATTAGATGCTTCTGAAAGAGCTGAGTCTGCAGAAACATTAAGGACATTAGGAGTATCTACTGTAGTTGCCACAAGTGAGCGTTTTCTTACTGGTAAATGATCCTTTGACACAGATGGAGTATTGCCATCATGATTTAAAAATGCCTGACTTGTTTCTATTGATTGTGAGCTGAATGCATCATGATTATACAGTAAAGATCATTGTTCATGTGTTAAAGGTAGAGCCAAAGATGTTCATTGAGTATTGTTAGTTTTTGAATAGTCTGCTAATATTCAGATTTTGGCCAAGAAAAATATGGCCAGTTCTAAATCATTAAAATCTCAAACAAGTTTTTTTTCTTAGGTGCAATAATGGCACTCTCAAATTTAAAAATATATCAAGAGTATTCATATAAAACTTGAAGACATGCTGAAAGCAGTTTGAAGCTACAATTTTATTCTCTAAGTCAATGATATCACTCAAAAGTGGTTCACTTTCTCAAAAAAATCATTCATAAACATTATATAATCACAACTTAATTTGAGATTTATTTGTGCCATTTCTTTAAAAGGTTGGGGTATGTATTGCCATAAGTAGGCATTTTAATAATACACAGACCTCTTGGTATAATATTCCTGGATAAATAAGCTTCAAAACTTAAGCATTGCCATTGAAAACATGTATATGATTGTACTTTTTCATTCAACAGTTTGATGTTATTCAAAGCAATAGCTTGAGGCTCATTTAAAAAAATTGCCATCCAAAGTTGAAGAAAACTTGAATAAAAAAGGATTATCATGTACCTGTAAAAAAGTTTTAAGTCTGTCATTAACGTGAGTTGATGGCTATGATTCCCACATAGTAGAAGTGTGTTATTTGGAACTAGAAAATAACAAATAGTAAACAAACAAACCAGTTCCACAATAGCTAGAAAGAATTCCAAAACAACACAATGGAACTCTTTGACACCTCAGAATATAATAAAAAATGTGTTTAATAGCAAAGCTTGCGAGTAACACTCTTTTTCAATGCTCATACTAAAGTGTGACAGAACATTTTTATATACATTAGAAACAACAATTCTACACTAAACAAAATGCAGCCGTAACCAATTAGTAATTACTTAATAAAACAATTCAGCTAATAAATATTTAAGTAAATACATAATGATCTCCTCTTAAGAATCGGTTTAATGCTGACAGTGTCATTCAAACATTGGTAACTATTTGCATGAAAATAGTTTATCTTTTTTATATTCAGTGTATTCAGTATGTAAAATAACATCACCACCTCTACCATTCTTGCTTAAAACACTAGTCACTCTAAAAGTGAATGTGTGTGAATCATGCATATCCATTGTATGTCTAGCTAAAGCTTTACTAGAGACTTTATATATCAGAGACATTCTGAAATTTCTTTTAAAATTCTGTTTGTTTTGCTAATATAGAATCAATCACATTTTCGCAAATCACTAAATAAATTACATTAATAGATCTGCATGTTGCAAAACATTTAAAAATAAATCTTTCCCAGTAACATGATGTTTAAACACATTATTTTTATTTATATAACTACAACACTGACAGCCCTAGCAAGGAACAGTTCCTTTAGTTGTAATACTGCTATAAGGAATTGTATTAAAAACCTTGAAACAGAGCTGTTGTCTTAAATTCCTTTTTATAAACAAAATTAGATTGCTCTCTTACAACTTCTTTAATAGTATTTGAAGACCATAAAATAGACCATTTTGTTTAATTATGTTTTTTAATTTTGCTGGTATGTGTATTATATTTAATGTAATCTAGGGTTGGATAAAGTCAAATGATCAAAATGATCATATACTATTTGTTGTTCTGAAAAATAAGGTCTAGCTGAAGTTTCTCTTTCACCTACGACTCTATTTTTGTTTAAATCCAAAAGCTCTAATTTATATCCTCTATTTTCAAATTCAGAGTACATTTCATTAAGTTATACTAAGCAATCACTATCTGTTGTCTAAAGTCCACTAGCCCTAAGGAACTGGCTACAAACTATGCCATTATACACATGATTAGGACACATATTATTAGCATGTGGATAATGGGATGTCTGCACATCCTTTTTATGAATCTTCATACCAATTTTTCCATCTTGTATATATACATTTAAATCTAGCAAATTTATATCAGTGGTTGATGTGGTCAATTTAAATCTTTATAATTATGTGGTAGAATGTAAAAATGCAGTAAAATTATTCAATCTCTGCAAATCACCAGCCCAAATCATAAAAATGTCATCAAAAATATCTATAAAATTTTACACATTTTTAATATTAGAAATATATTATTCTTCCTGTATTGATAATGAAATATTCACATACTTGTTACCGACTGGAATATCCATTGAAAACCTTTAATTTTATGCTAATTTTGTTTATCAAATAAAAATACATTATTACATAAAATTAAATTTAACAGAAGACATAAGGTCTCTATTAGACTAGATTACTTCTCAGTAAACTGACATAGGTATTGACTAATGGTTGCAAGCCATAGTCATTTAGAATGGCAGTAAATAATTAATTAACATCAAGCACTACTAACAAAAATTATCATTAACTCCCATCTGAATGGCAGATTGCCATTTATATAGGTGAAAAAAATAGAATGTCTTGTATCTTTAATAAGTTGTTTGACGAAATTTAAAGTAGTCTGTAAAACACTTTCTAAATAAACCAAAATAAATAGATATTTGCTCCCAACATATTGGCTCATTTGCCAGTTTTTTATATGTTGCAGTAAAACAATTTGTGGGATTAACTTTCATAAAATAAAATGGGGCATAATACCTTCATGCTGAGAGAATCAAAGTTTTTTGTATATTATATATCTTAAAATGAAGAAATAAAATGAACAGAGCTATAAATCTGGACAGTGGTAAGCAGTCTCATAACCATCATCTCAAAGTCAAAGTGTAAAGTAAAGAACCGTACAGTTCATTAACAATTAGTACTACATAGTTTACCATAAAAGCCTCATTATGCTGGCATGGAAAAAACATAATTAAATTTAAGGTGCTCTGTGTAGATGAAAACTCTTCCTAACACTGGTTCCTCAGTACAGATGTTCAATTACTTTAATAAACATGGAAGACATATTTGCTAATGTTGAAATAATTACATGTAATGAAGTATTCTAAAATAAAAAGTTAGCTTATGGCCAGAATTCACATAATTTACATTTAAGCAGCACAATCAAATTGCTGATAACATGCTCAAAAAGATGGGCACATTGGCCAATATTATATGATACAGCTAAGTTATGGCTTACTTTACAGCCCAGGGCAAACACCAGAGTCAGCAAAGGGGATTTGAATAATGAGGTAACTGTGCAAGACTATCCATTTTAATAAAAGAGGAAAAGCCATAATTGAATAAGATAATAATTTCTACTAAGGGGCCTGGGCTTATGTTTTAAGCATTAGTGATCAGCACTCATTTGTATGATGAATAAATGTGTAATTAGCCAGCTTTTCTCTGCCATTGAATTCCTGGCGAAAGTGTGGAGGTGTAGCTCCTCATTAGATGATGGGGAAGTTGTCCCCTGCACAGCTGCTTTTTTCTTGTAATTTGTTTACTCCCAAATGCTGTTCACATGTGCAGTTTTACTCATTTGTGATCACACTTGTGTGAGGTGATCACAAATGAATCACATACTCATCAGGGAACCCTTTAATCATGCTAATAAACAAGAAATTATACCAGCTTGTACAGTATATGTACAGAGAGCAGGCTGACTGAAAGAAACTCATCTCTCAAGATATTTTGCATCTGAGAAAAATAGCAGCATTTCAAACAGAAAAGAACAATTCAAGCTTAGATATAATCTGCTTGTTGCTCATAACTAAACGTTTATCACAGCATTTCTAAACATACTTGCATATTCAGCTCATGTAAACAAACACCTCTGCATAGCAAGCTGCTATCAGGTAAGAGGCAAAGAATAATTCCTATAGAATTACTTAATTTTAAATTTCCAAATAACCTTACATAATCCCTAAAAAAGAATAAAGTATGGAAAAGGCATCTTCATTGTCAGGCAGTGACCTGCAATAGAAGTAAAACATTACGCTCAAGTAGAGACCTACTGATGCAATCATGCTGAACTGGTAGGAAAATGTTTTTTATATAAAGGTATGGATCTTCAGCCTGGAAAGAAATTAAATACTTTTGATTATCCATGGAAAATGTAACTATCATCAAAAGGGAATAACCATTCTATATTCTATAACCACATGAAGCCAATTTGCATGCAACATTTCATCACATCTCCAACAATTTATTTTTTCAGTTTTATAAATTAAAGCAACCTTATGAAGTGTTAAAAAAGTCTATGCAAATACTTCCAGATATAACATTTTCTAATGAAGTGATAAAGGAGTTTTAACTACAGATTTTAAAGATAATGATGTTATGTCAGGCTAATAAGTCAATAGTTCCCAGGATCAGTGGTGGCTCCCCCTTTGTGGAGTGGGATAACTGTTGCTGTGTGCCATTCAATGAGCACAAAGCCTGATGCAAGGCTGTTATTGAACATGGTGCTTAAGTGGGGAGCCAGTTCATTCTGAAGTTCGTGTAAAACGCAGCCTGGGATGTTGTCCATGGATGCTGTGTTTTTGGCTTTAGAGAGTACAGCTTTTACCTGCGTAGTTGTGATTACAGGGACTCTGCATTCTTTCTGTATAGATATGGGCCCTTTAGGGGGGTGAGAGGGGGGTAAAGTTAGCACTGAACCTATCTGCCAGGATGTTGGCAATATCAGTTGGTTCTGTAATTTTTGTGCCTTTGTGTTGTAACTCAGAGCAGATCTGGGTGTTGCCATCTAGATTCTTGACATAGCTATAGAATGCTTTGTGGTTGTCCTTGGATTTACTGTGGCTGACCAGGGAGCTCCTCAACTCATGGGATTTTACTCTCTTTTGCAACAGTTTCTTCCTTCTGTTGTACAGTTTGTTTATGGCAGGGGACCACCAGATTGGCTTCTTTTGTTGGAGGATAGCGTCTTGGTTCTGTTTGGGATAGCATGATCCATGCACTCGTGTAAGTGCTTATAGAGTGCATTTGTGTAGGATTCAGCAGTTGTAACTGTATTGTCCATCTGCATGGGGTCATGAAGTTCACCACTTCTGTCTTAAGAAGCATGAAGTTGGCTTTGGAGAAATTTTTTACTGTGGTTTCCTTAATGGGGGGTGGGGGCGGGATGTGGATATCAAGGGTGATAAGCTTATGGTCTGATCAGACCAATGAGGAGTTGACTTCAGGTGTGGAACACCGGTCACTCATGTTGGTAATGACTAGGTCTAGGATATTGTTGCCCCTGATGGGGGTGTGGATAAGTTGATCCAGGGCATTGGAGTTTATGAATTCCAGAAAGCGTTGAGCTAAGGAGTTGCTACACAAGTAGTTTTCCCAGTTAATGGTGGGGTAGTTGAAGTCGTCCATTATTAGGGTGTTTGGTTGAACCCTAATATTTTCCAGTACATCAAGAAAAGAGGAGTTGGAATCCTGGGGCATGGCGGGGGATCTGTAGCAAGTATAATTTGGATTGCAGTTTTGCCCAGAGTTAGTTGCACTTGGATAACTTCGGATGCATTCTGCTGAGCAACTAGCCTGGAGGTGTGGATATCCTTAATGAATATGGACACACCTCCGCCTTTGGTGTTTCGGTCCAGGCTACATGGCCGAAAAGTGTGGTCCGAGTTATAGCTTGGCAGTGCAGGGGTGCTCTCTGGAGCCTTGAACCAGGTCTCAGTCACTGCACAGATATCAATGTTCTCCATTTTAAGGAGTGCCTTGTGTGAGTGCATTTTGAGATTTAGACTTATAGCATTGAGTAGCATTACCCTCAGTTTTTGCTTGCCTGTTCCTGTTATGGTGGTGAATTTGTTATTTGAACCCTGCCTAAAAAAGGCACTATAGGGGCAGCAAGAGCCTTAGCCAGTATCCAGAATCCCAGTGGCGAAAGGTGCAGGCCATCTGTGGCAAAGCATCGTGGTCTGTCGACCATGTCATCCCAAGCAGACAGATACTGGATCCCTTAGAATGACACCAGAAGCGTAGCCAATTGTTGAAGTCAATCATTTTGTCCTTGTACTGTGGTATCATTCTAGGCGATGGCAGAATGCTACTCAGGGCTAGGGTCATACCTACCTGGGCTACAAGATCGGAGAGCTCTTCCATGTCTCTTTTCATGTAGTCCAGGGAGGTATGTCTCAGGTCATTCACACCAACATGGACAATGACAGAGTCATATTTGTACTTGTTGTGGAGTGACCTGAGTGCGTGGGTTATGTGGTGGATCCTGGCACCCGACAGGCAGCTGACAGTAACCTTCTCCTTGTTTAGCCTGGTGAGTGGGACATCAGTGTGCCTGACTATAGAGTCATCTATGACTAGTGTGTTGGGTACATTGTTTTGCCTTACTGGCTGTGGTTGAGTGGCACCCTGAGTCTGTGGGCTAAGTGTCATTTGGCTTGTGTTGGGGATGGAGGTTGCTTGCGTTTCTGCTTTGGAGGTCTCTTTTGCTTAGACAGATTATTATTGAGAGCCTCTGCAAATGTTTTTGTGTTACTATGTGTGGATTTTGGTAGTGTGGATTTAGTGAGACTATGTGATGAGTGTGGTGTGGTGGAAATGTTTACCTTCTCCTCATGACTGTCAAGTTCAGTCTTGGTTGGAGAGAGCTTTACCTCCAGTTTGGCTAGATAAGTGCATCTCTCACAGGTTGTAGTGTTGGGTGGTAGGAGGAGAGGGATGTCTGTGTACATGAGGCAATTTCTACATTGCCTCAAGATGCCCAGATCCATCAGATAGACAGGAGAGCACACTGGGAGCTGACCCTTGGACATGCCTGAATAAAAAACTATTTTCCTCTAGATAAGTGAGGAAAGTGAGTACAGGAGCTATTTTTCTCTAAGCAAGTGAGAAAAGTAAGTACAAAAACACTTTTCCTCTAGGTAATGAGGAAGATTGAAGATTGAGTGCTATAGTAATCAGTAGCTTATTTAGTGCTTACAAGTTCTGAACAAGTGCTGAGCATGAATAAGCAAATTTAAGTGCTAAAACTAAGAATCTGTATCTGCACTAGATGAGTTACAGGACAGAAACAAGTGCAAACGCAGGCTTTCAAATCAGAAAGTTGAGAGAGATGGAAGATTGCCCAAACGGTTAATAACTACAATTTCTGGGCCAGAACCACTCCTTATGTGGTAGACAGGTTATCTAATGCTTACCACTCCCACTGATAAGCTAGAAGGCTTCCCTCCAAAACAGTAAGGCTTGGGGGGGGGCTCAGAAACTTATATACAATCCTGGATACAGCAAATCTGTATCTGGAACACTAGTTACAGGAAAGGTAGGAAACAGGCTTACAGTTTTTTTTTTTTTTTTTTTTACAGAAAAGTAGCAAGGCCATGGAACGTATCATCATGGAACTCATAAACAAAGACATTGGTAACCTCCAAACTCTGGATCCCACCCAGTTTGGGTTTGTGAAAGGCAGATCATGCCTCCTGAACCTGATCAACTTCTTTGAGGCAGTCACCAAAGCCGTGGATGAGGGTAAGGTGGTTCACACAGCCTATCTTGACCTCGCCAAGGCTTTCAACACCATCCCCCATTCTGAAATTATAGCTAAACTCACTAAACTAGGTATAAATCCCTATGTCACAAGATGGGTTGCCAACTGGCTCACTGACAAAACCCACACTGTAAAAGTTGCAGACTCCAAATCTGACCTCAAAGCAGTGACAAGTGGAGTACCACAGGGTTCCATCCCTTGACCTCTCCTGTTTGGTATCTTCTCTGAAGTACAGGCTAACACAGAAGGCCTCTGGCTAACGAAGTTCGCAGATGACTGCAAACTAGGAGCCATAGTTAAGTCCCCAAATGATGTGGACATCCTACAGAAGGGTCTCATTGAGGCAGACGCCTGGTGTCAGAGTCATGGCCTCAAGCTCAATGCCAAAAAGTGCAGTGTCATCCCCTTTGGTAAAAACTCTGTACCCATGAACTACCACATAGGCAGCAATCTACTTAACACCAAATGCGTGATAAGAGACCTTGGGACCCAGGTGGACAGTTGTCTCTCCTTTGATAGTCACATCACCACAGTAGTCAGGAAGTCCGGCTCCATGGCACACCTCATCATAAAAGGGTTCTCATCCAGGAAAAAAGAGGTCATTGTTCCCCTCTACTCATCACTCATTAGACCCATTATAGAGTAGAACGCCTCTTTTGGAATGTACCTCACAATACATCTGCAGCAGCTGGAAAGGCCACAGAAGTACCTCACAAAGAGGATTACTGGCCTCAAACAAATGCCCTACACTGACCGCCTCAAACAACTCCAGCTTTACTCCATAGCATATTGCCTACTCTGAGGTGATCTCTGCCTAACATATAAAGCTATGTCAAACACAGTGCTGTTGGACATGCTACACCTAAAGAAATCCCAATCCCTCCAAGCTACACGCTCTGGGGACCTAAAAGTTCTTCATTAGCACTCTTCAAGAAAAATCTTGATGAGTGGATGGGAAATAGGAAATACACCCCGGGGATCACTTCTGTGTCTCTGCTCGACAGTGGCACAGGAAAATAACTTTCTTGAGTGGCGTAAGCCATAGAACCTTGCTGGCTAGGCTTACGTAGGCCCTTTGGCCGATAGCCTAGTACCTACCTATGAACCTATGAACCTATGTTGTCCCATCTTGCCTTCAGTCTTGCTGTTTGAGTTTGAAGCCAAAATCTTGGCTCCGACTCGGCCTATACTAAAGCTCGAGAGCTTCTACTGGCTTGAGGCTGAGTCCTATCCCATAATGCTTAGCGGCTATTCCCCAGATCTCGTTTGCCGCTTGAAGCTTTGAGATTGTCTTTACTGACTCAGGCTTGAAAAATTTAATATTTTATATATTTTATAATAATTACTGTTTAATTGTTAGCTGTTTTTACTCACTAGTTCTATCGTAATAGCCTTGTGCTATTTTAGCCTTTCTAAACCTTGTAAGTTTATCTTTGTGGCTATCTTTTTCTTTGGGCCTTGTTGTCTCCTCAAGAATCCATTTAAATTAGAGGATTCTAGCCCCTTTTCTTCCTTATTTCCTTTTTAGGAGTACTCTATTTAAGTTAGAGGCATCTCCTCTGGTGGAGAAGATAGTCGTTTAACTTAGTGACTTCTCCTCCCCCCTTTCCTTCTCTTTATTAAAAAAAAATAATAATACCTTTTTAGATACCTGTTTTTTGCTGTTTTCTCTTTTTCTAAAAGTTATAGTTTTGCTCTAACTTTTATTGAGAATTTTTTTCCTTATATCTAGTATGTCTAAGCAACCAGCTAAGGAACACAAGTCAGGATTCAAGAAGTGTGATTCCTGCACTCAGAAGATGTCCATTACTGATGGACACACTAGTTGTGTGTACTGTCTGGGTCCACTCCATCTTCAAGACTCATGCTCGATTTGTCATAGTTTTAGTGCCAGGGTCTTGTAGGAAAGGAGGAATAAGCTTATATTGAGGGGATTATTAAAAGGGGATGAAGGAAATCAGACCAAAAAATCAGACAAGACTCAAAAGTCTGCTTCATCGGTTCCAGTGTCTGAGCCAACAAGCAGCACCAAACATGATGCTTTTTTGGTTCCAAAAGTTGTTGGAGCTGAGAAACATGGTTCTCCCTCTGCTCCATCTGTCTCACTGGAGCCAAAAGAGGAGCCGGTCACCATCTTTGGAGCCTGTTCGCTCAGTGCAAGTGTCTCCTTTATTACAGTCAGTGGCAGGTAGCCACAAGTCTTCCATTCATTCCTCTAGATTCCCCAGGTTATCATGATGACATGGAGTGTGTAGTAAAGAGGTTGCTTTGGAACTGGGCCCTAGCTGAAATTCTCTCAAGCCCAGCCCATCGGATCTTGGAGCTGACAATGGTACCTTCTACTATGCCTATTCCTCCTCCAACTTGAACAGGTTTGGAGCCAGAGAGTATGGAAGTTGTGCTGGATCCACCAGAGTCAGTAATCACTACTGATATCTCGGCTCTGACATCTGCTCTGGTTTTCTCGATGCTTTCATCCATCGAGGGACCTGGGGGCCAACACTCCCTGGTTGGCTCCAGGGGGGAGAGTCGAGTCGGACCCTTGTCAGAACCGGCTCTCCCACTTGGCACCTCAGCTCAGGTCAGTTTGGCTCCCATATCTGTCTCAGAGCCACCCTCCCCGGTGCAGAAGTGATCTCCCGGCCTCTCGGGGCCAGAGTCTCATTTGGCCCAGGACTGCGGTGCCTTTGAGGTGATGCGGAGTGTGCTCTGAACTGAGTCTTCTCCACCTTCGGCTCCAGTCTCTGTTCCCCCTAAGGAACTGATATCCACCTCTTCATTACCTCTCCATCACCCACAGAGTAGAGAACCAATGCACCAGGAAGCCACAATGGGTGGATCCTCCTCTTCCGATACCACACCGGAACATCCCCCTGAGGAGGTCCCTCGGAAGAGACAGTGCAAGAAGAAGCACATAGACTCCCCTGAGTCTGTCACTTCTGATACTGACTTAGAGGATTCAGAAGGGTCCCCTAGGTCACCCTCTGAGGATATCTTTTTTTCAGACATCCTGGAGATCCTTAAACAAAGGGGTGGCTGGTAGTTCCTTTCCCCTTCTGAAGATGAGTCGGTATACCTGGAGGCATTTGGCTCTCACCCCTTCACCTCTTGGGTGTCTCCATCTTTTGAACCTCTCCTAGGTTTGGTGAGCCAGAAGGTGTGGGACTCTCTGGACTGAGTGGACCCTGTTCTGCGGAGGCCTAAAAGTTCATTATGGCCCTGGAAGATAGGCAGTATTTAACTAAAGGGGTTCCTGTAGATGCAATGATGGTGGCAGTGGCCACAAAAAAAGGAGTTAGCTGAGACTTCTGTATCTGTTCGTCCAACGAACAAGGATTCTTGTATGATGGACAGATATGGGAAGTGTATGTTCTCCTCAGCAACATGTACTTTATGTTCACGCATTTCACGTGACTTCAGAGAAATCTCCTAAAAGAGCTAGGAGATACCCTGCATGGTGTTACAGCCCAGGAGTTATCTGATAAGGTTAACTCCCAGCTTGCAACCTTAACCTCCATATCTAACTCCTCCATGTGGCTCATATCTTATGCAGCCAATGGAGTGAGCAGGGCAGCAGGCACAGGAATAGCTCTTTGTAGACATTCCTGGATGCGCCTTTGTGAGTTAGATGAACCCTTCCTTTTTTTCCTTTATTGATGCTCCCTTTGATGGCTCATCATTGTTCGGGCCTAAAGTAAAAGAAACTCTCACCAGGAGCCAACAAGATGGTAAGACTCTGTCTGTCACTGGAGTCCATTTTTCCGCTCCTACCAGACCTTATCCTAAAGGTCAAAAAGGCGGAAAAATGTGGTTCCATAAATCCAAAGGAGCCTTATCTGACACTCGTGGTGATCCTTCCCCAAAGGACAGAGGGGGAAACAATGGAAGATGCTGTCCACGCAGCAGAGGGGCTCTGCAAAACCAGGGTGACAGAGATACGTTCTCTGGTAGGCCCTTCCAGCGCTTCAGAAAGGAGGCCCGCCTGTCCACCTCTGGAGGCAGTGGGGGGGGGGATAATATCGCTGTACCCAGAAGCCTGGCTGAATTTGACTCAAGACAAATGGGTACAATCCATTATATCCAGAGGATACAACATCCCCTTCCAATGTACTCCTCAGCCACCAAAGTCTATCCCAGACATTCCACCCAGTCAAAGGGATCAAGCAACACTAGAAATACAAAAGTTGCTAGAAAAAAGAGTCACCCAAGAAGTCCTCGCAGACAAACTAGGATCCAGAATTTACTCAAGGTTCTTTTTAGTTCCAAAAAGGCAGGGGACTGGAGACCCATATTAGATCTCAGCAGACTAAACAAGTCAGTGAAAAAGTCAAAGTTCCAGATGGTAACACTGCAGTCTATACTCCCGTTTCTGGAAAAAGACAATTGGGTGTGCTCATATGATCTTTAGGACACGTACTACCACAAAAAGATGGAGGCATTCAAGGAGATTTCTACACTTCTAGATGGGAGCCAGTCATTACCAGTTCAGAGCTCTGCCCTTTAGACTCACCACAGCCCCCAGGGTGTTTAACAAATGCATGGCAGTAGTCATGGCTCATCTGAGACACCAAGGATTCCAGGTGTTTCCATACTTAGACGATTGGCTCCTAACTGCCACCACCAAGCAACTACTGATCAAAGCAAGAGACTACACCTTCCATCTCTTCTCAAAACTAGGCATTACTATAAATACAGAAAAATCTGCCTTGTTGCCATCACAGCATATTACATTCATTGCTGCAGATTTAAGGCAAGGCTACCTCAAGAAAGGATACAGTTGCTACGCAGTCAAGTGATTATTTTACTCAACAAGAACAGAGTACATGCAAGATTTGTGCTGAATGTCCTAGGCTCTATAGCAGTGATGATAACTCTACTTCCCATGGTATGACTTCACATGAGAATACTGCAGTGGCTACTCTTCGGCCAATGGTCCATGCAGGAGTTACCCATGTCTCATGAAATTTTTATAACTCACTCTTGCAAGAAGTACCTACTTTGCTGGGTTCAGTCCACTCAGGTAACAATGGGCAGACCATTTGTACTTTCTCACCCTATTACTACAGTAACCACAGATGCATCCCAGATATGGTGGGGTGGGCATTATCTGGGACAGATGGTCCAAGGAGTTTGGAAAGATCATGAGTACCATTTGCATACCAATGTCCTAGAGATGAGGAACATGCTTCTGACATTGCAAGCATTTCAGGACTCTCTTCCCACAGGGACTATTGCAATTCAGACAGACAATAAGTCGGCAGTCTGGTACATCAACAAACAGGAGGAACCAGATCCTACCTTCTATGTTGAGTGGCTGAGAGAGTATGGCAATGGGCGATATCTTCTCAACACTTTCTGACAGTAACACATATCCCAGGGAGATCCAATGTTATAGCAGACAGACTAAGCAGAGTGATTATCATGCCTCATGAGTGGTCCCTCAATTAGGAATTTGCGAATCAAATTTTTCACAAATGAGGCCAGCCTTGCTGTGAACTTTTGTCACTCCCTTCAGTTCCAAATGCAGCAACTACTTTCCCCTAATTTCCCCTCTGGGAGAGTCACTGAGGGATGCTGTGGTTCATGATTTGCCCCTGGGTCTTCTTTATGCCTTTCCCCCATTTTTCTTGATTCCAAAGGTCATACAGAAAGCAAAGTTGTTGAGTTGTGGGTTAATTCTCATTGTGCCATACTGGCCTCATCAGATCTGGTTCCCTTGGTCCTACCTTCAGGAGGACCCATGGATCCTGGACCCAGTGCTGGATCTTCTGACGCATCAATCAGGAATGCTCCATCCTGCACTCCACACCCTCAAGCTGACAGCTTGGCTGCTCCACTTCTGCTCTTAGCCAGGCTTCCGGAATTGTCCTCTGTGGTTCGTCACATTCTAGTCTCTTCGTACAAGCGGACAACTAGGAATCTCTATGCAAGCAAATGGAAGAGGTTCTTTTGTTGGGCTGACAAAAGACATATAGATCCTTTTACAGCATCTATAACTGTAATCCTGGAATTTCTAACAGAAACCTTTAATCAAGGGGCAGTGGCAGCCACTATCCGAGTTCAATTAGCTGCTATTTCTAATTATCATGTGCGAGAATCAGGATCTAGTCTAATGCCTCATAGACTATGCAAAGGCTTCCTAAAAGGTACCTTTCTGTTAAGACCTCCCTTCAGAGAACCTCCTCCTCCTTGGGACTTCAATCTAGTATTATCATCTTTGATTATGCCCCCTTTTGAACCAGCATCATCTTGTTCATTAAAATTTTTATCTTGGAAAACACTCTTCCTGACAGCAATTACTTCAGCCAGGAGAGTATCAGAGTTGCAAGCCTTGTCTATCCATCCACCTTATTTGATCTTCCATAAAGATAGAGTTTCCCTCAGAACAAATCCTTCCTTCTTACCGAAAGTTTGTTCTCAAGCAAATTTAAACCAGAATATAGAATTACCAGTATTTTTTCCAATCTATGGCAACAGGGCAGAGTATAATCTCCACCAACTGGATGTGCATAGACAGTTACATTTTTACTTCCATAGGACAAAACAATTTAGGAAGTCAGGCCAATTTTTTGTCTCCTATTCAGAAAATAAAAAAGGTTTGGCAATCTCAAAAGTTACTTTGTCCAAATGGCTTACTGAAACCATCACATATGTCTATGATTCCCACAATAAGGAACCACCAGGGAAAATCAAATGGCATTCAACTAGATCAGTATCTACCGCCATTGGCTTTCAATCCAGACTTCCACTGGATTCAATTTGTGCTGCTGCTACATGGGTTAACCCTCATACCTTTATTACTCATTACAAAGTAGATGTGGCCTCCCGGAACAGGGCATCCTTTGGTCCCACTGTCCTGAGGAGTTTATTCCCTTGAGCCACTCAAGTAAAAAGTGCTGGGGACTCTGTCCCAAACAGAAAGACTGAAGGCAAGATGGGACAACATAACATAAAGCAGTTATGTACTCACCATAACGTTCCATGTTTGTTGTCCAGTATCTCACCTTCAGTCTTGCGTCCCTCCCAACCATCCCTCTCCTGGAGTATCTAGAGGAATATTTCTCAGAAATTGGCAGATAAGGTTTGATTCCCTTCTTGCCTTTTCTTGTTAATCCTTTTGACAATATGTTTTTTCACATATTATCCTTTTGGATATTGTACATTCCTTCTCAAATGCGATTTGGGGAATATCCGCTAAGCACCATGGGATAGGACTCAGCCTTGAGCCAGTAGAAGCTCTCGAGGTTTAGTATAGGCCAAGTCAGAGCCGAAGTTTCAGCTACGAACCCAAACAGCAAGACTGAAGGTGAGATACTGGACAACAAACATGGAAAGTTATGGTGAGTACATAACTTCTTTTTTATTTATATCTGAAAAAACGTCATTGTTAACCTTTGGTGAATAATTCCATTACAACGAATCAGAAAATGTAACTTAAATTTTTTTAAATCCTATATATTTTAGATAAATAAGAACAGTTATTCCCTTCTGGTTAAAAAATAGAAACTTTGTTAAAGCAATGTGGTCTGACAACTGCGTTATTACAAACTATTTATTTTATTTAATGTCCCAATCCCAGACTCTGTACCAACAACACAAGTGCCTCTCCTTTGATCCATACTGGCTATAGCCAGAAAAATTGCTTCAAAGAATTGGAAAAGTAAAAATATCCTCACTGACTAGGACTGTATATAACAAAGAACTGCAAACTGTTAATATGAGAAAATCGAATATTACGCCAATATTTATCATGGCAAAAACTTATTAGAAAGATATTAATAGTTTAGTTTAATATAAAATTTTGATATGGACCTTGTATACAGTTATTCGCTTGATATGTTTTGTTAAATGTTAACTTTTTTTCAATTTTTAAAACTAATAAAAAAAGAAAAGAAAAAGAAAATGTAACTACCAGATAACTATCACCAGATAGTGTATTTAAATGTTCATCTTGTTCTTAATCAAAATCAGGACAAACAACAATAATATTCTACCCTTCTGCTTAACTTTGTTAGACAAATCCTGTGAAATAATATGATGGTGTTCATAGTCATTACACAAATGCATTGATGCAGTTGGTGCTGCTCATGTATAACCACAGCTCTGGCATGATTCATAAAAACCATTTATGCTGATGCACGGTGGTCGCAAACAAACATATTCAGCAGAGGAATAATGAGAAGATAATGAGAAATGATGTAAAACTTCTTATAATAATAAGTCTTCTTCCCAGCTCTTTATGATTTATAGTTATATTTTGACGTGTTTTCGCTCCTTCTGCTGATATGTTATAAAAGGTGGAAATGCGCCTCTAGTATTTACTTTGCAACAGGCAAAGATTTTCTCTCTTGCTATTAGCATTGCTGTTTCTCAGTATAAGCTGCTTGTTTTGGCTGAGTCAAAACTGCTTATGCCCAGTAATGCTTACCCACCAAGAAGGCAGAGAAATAGACAGAGAATTACGACTAATAATTTTCATAATAAGGAAATCTTTGATAGGTTCAGAGTTGACAGGGATATTGTAAGTCTTAGTGAGCATGTATGGCTCACAGATGTGAACTGGGGTGATGCATGGCCTTTCTATCCCTATGAATAAGGTATTTATAGCCTTCAGTATACTCGCTACAGGTAACTTTCAGAGGCAACTGCGGACATGTTGGGTATTCCTCAGGCTTTTGCCTAGAGGCGACTTCAGCAGTTCCTTGATATATTCTTGTACATGTTGATCAATACATCTATTTCCCGGTGTCACCTGAGGACTCACCTGGACTATGCGTGAATTTTATGGGGTAGCACATTTCCCTGAGGTGCTTAGTGTAATAGATTGCAAATACATTGTTATTAGTATCCCATCAGGTCCATGGGGGAAGTGGTACCAAAATGAGAAGGGCTACCATTCCATCAACTGTCAGGTAGTGTGTGCTGCATGGGGGTGCATCACTAATATGCCAGCCCAGCATCCTGGCAGTGCCCATGATCCCATATCTGGCACATTAGCTCAGTCTGTCATCTCTTGGTTGTCCCATGGCTACCTTGTTGGTAAATGGAAATTTTAATTTTAATTAACTAATTAGTTATTCTTTATAAAATGTATTG
Organism: Protopterus annectens; assembly: GCF_019279795.1. Lineage (NCBI taxonomy): Eukaryota > Metazoa > Chordata > Ceratodontiformes > Protopteridae > Protopterus > Protopterus annectens. The sequence goes on from NC_056736.1 coordinate 457,025,792, forward strand.
CTTATTACTAAACCATTCTTCCTTTGCTTTGTCTGTCTCTTCCCTTTTCTCTCTTTTTTCTTCTGCTTGCCAGGTGATTCAGAATATCCACTGGACCTATAGCTTACAACTCCTGTGAGACATATGATAGGAACTGTGGAAGATAATCTAAATACAGCCCTGTCCCAGACTCATATTGTCATTGAGAGAAATCTGGCATGTTAAAAGGCTGTTTCAGATGCCTGGATAAGTCTGGGGGAGCCCTTCAGTATGACCTAGCTAGTGCATGCAAGATGTTTACTGCTTATTGCATTCTGCACAACATGATTTTGCACCATTTTGGTAGGGAAGTGACCCATGATGTCACTGCAGCTCCCTAGCACAATTAATGATGGCCATCCGGCTGCAGTAGTAAGGGACCCCATGCATACAGCTGCAGAAGTTGAGATGCAGTATCTAGTCCAAAACTACAGACCATGCTATCCATGTTAGTGTTTCCTGTTAGAGTATAATTGTTGCATGCAGTAATATGTGTGTGGACTGCGCTGTGTGGTTCATGATCTACTGTCACTGTTCAGCAGAATTTTCCTCTTATCTTTAAATAATTTTTCAGAACTATTTCTCATATTACAGTTTATAAAAGTTAACCTGACTTTTCACTGACACCTCTTCAGTAATGTCAAATGGCATCATGTAAGGAATATTTACATTTTTACTTAGGGACTGTACTTAAGTATGTGCGTACTGAATCTGCTGAAATTGTAATTAATTAAAATGCATTATCTCAGTAGCTAGCTGCTTGGAATTTATAAAACTGTATGTATTAAAATCTGTAAACTTGCATTCACTGTGAGTTCATACCTTGCACTGGAATGGAAAATTTATCAAGTTTTTTTATAATGCAATGTCTCTAGTTTTGCTTGGCATATTAGAGATGATTTACTGTTCTTTATTAAGGTACTGCACATCAGTTTAATTTATTGTATCACACACAGCATTTTGTGTCCTGAGAAATAGTAACCACCATTTGTGCACTGCTAAGGGTGAAGCATCAACAGTGCTAGTTTGAAGGCAGGATACTCATGTAATCTTTTTTCAGGTGTGTGTGTGTTATCCTCTCAATTATTTGTATTATTTGTTCTGAGCAATTGTCAGCTTTGCCACTGTTCATTTGAAACTCGTGATAATGGATTGTCCCTTAATGGTGTTAAACATTGCAATATGAATGTTATGCCCTCTACCTTTATTTCCAGATTTTCTTTTATTGTATGCATCACCATTAGCATTATTAACATGAAATACATGCACATGAAAAGCCTCTTAATACTGGGTTACATAGTGCACACCTGTATTCTGCAGTTATGACTTTTTTTTTAATAAATTGCCTTTAATGTTAGTCATCAGTGTATTGAAAGGCATGGCAGCGAAATGTTGTGTTTATATTTTAGGTTCCTAAATTGTCTATCCTGAGTCAAAGTAGGTCAAGATCAAATGCGTCATACACAATGTCTCATAAAGATTGGATAGGTAAAGATGCATGTGATCTCGAGGAGGGGCTATGATGGTGACGTTCTCTGATGGTATAACGTGCTGGATGCAGGTGATCCTACAGGGTCTATATTACTATATCAAATAGTAATAATGTCGAATGCTCATATGAGCGAATATTCACGAGAATGAACTGCAGCTCCCCCACACCCCCCCCCCCTAAATATATATTCCAACTCTGGGGTCGCGCTACAGTGAGGAAAGGGAAAATATTCCAAACCTCACTGTACCGCGACCCCAAAAACACAAGTTCGTTCTCGTGAATATTCGCTCATATGAGTGTTCTGCATTATTACCATTCGATATGTTAATATAGACCCATCCTACAGGCAATGATCTCACAGTGCTGTGGGACTGAAACCTGAAATGAGAGGTTCTGCTACACATAGATGAACACTGACATGGCCTGCATCTATTCTGTTTTTTTGTCTCCCCCCCACTATTTCCACTACCTTCTTGAGAAGCACTTGTAGTGTGATGTGATATGCCCACATCTATCCGGACAGTACCCCATCCTCTTAACCTTCCAACACTGACTGCTATTTGAGTCTGTAAAGTCCTCACTAGCATATGAATGGAGGCAGATAGGGATGCTGTGTGTTCCACTATGCTATGGATCAGTATGATAATGGCATTATCTTTATTCTCTACCATTTCCATGTAGTGCTGGAAATCCTCATGTACACCCTGGTGGACACTGACTCTCTGTCTGACTCTCTGAGGCAGTGCACTGAGCCTTAATAATATCACAACACATTTGCTGCTGGGCCGCCAATACTTTACATATTTCCTGAAGTGAGACAAATGCATGCACTTGGCACCCCCACTGTAAGGGTGTCACAGTGGACACTGTTATCACTGAATTTCTGCCATTACCCAGAAGGTGTTCTTGTGGGACTGGAGACACTGGTGTAGAGGTGCATTGTTTTTTTTCCCTGTACAACCTGAAGTGTAATATCACCATGCACTTGACTTAATGATCCATCGTCACTTCTTGCAGAGTAGATTTATTTACATGTTGTGAGGTGTGTGATCCAGCCATTGAACTTGGTGACTGTGTGCCACATTTTTCAGGCTGTCATAAATATAGCTATGCCATTGTCATCATTAGCCATTCTGTTGCTGCTGTCTTCTAAATTTATTGGTACAGTGGGACTGCTCATTTCTGCTGCTTACCTTGTAAAGAATTAATTGATTACATTACTACCAGATACTGGACTACATTACTGTATGCTGTATAAAGAGGTGTGGTGGACTGTTAATAGTAAACGTCATGGGTTATATGTACTCATTTCACCTGAGCAGTCAATTATCTCTGTAAATATGTTACGGAGGTCAAACCAATCTTCCTGAGCAGATGTCTGTTGATGCTGCAGATGTGAGTAATAGCCAATGTCCACACCATGTCTGATTATACCTGTGCATTCTTCATATGTTTTGTAGTCACCCCCTGAATGGACAGGGGCTACTCCTCATTAGGTGTTAAAGGAATAACTGTTTGAGGTCCCCTCAGTAGTGCTATGGACAATTGCATTCTGCCATGCCTTTTCTCTGGCATGTCCTACCACATCATTGGTCCTCTTCTTTTACTGTGTTAGTGTCCATTTTTTTTTCAGCTAACAGCATTTATAGCCATAGCCACTTGGTTCCAGGTGTTGTCCCTCTCAGCTTGGTTGGGGCCCCCCCTTTTCTGAAAAGGCATTTGCAATATGTCCTAAGTGCTGTTATGAGGATGTGGTACTCCTCATAGCTAAAATTATCTTTTTTCTGTCTGGAGCCATGTTGCTGCATCATTCATTTGAATAAAATAACATATAAAACTAATATACAGAAGCTTTATCCAGTTATCAGCTAAGCATAACAGCAAATAAAGGATTTCATCATGAATAAATCAAAGATATGATTACAAAAACAGTTACAGTGACACAACACCCATATTCACACACAAACTTCAAGTCCAAGTTTAGCCACTTAAAATTGTGTTGTATTAAGCTGTACAGTATCATCCACAAATGTATAATAGTACTGTAAGCAATTATCAGTTATCATCACAATGCCATCTCATGCCATTGCTAACATAGTTGAAATCCTTCCCCATAACTTCTCTTTATTTACTCTGCCATGATTTCTTGTTCATGAGTGACACATCCTGTGCTACTATACAGCAGCACGTATCCTGACAACACAATGCATTGATGGAAATGCAGTACATCAGACATCACTCACTTGAAATTATTCACTAAAATAGCAATAAACCACGGCTGGGTGTGGGTAAATCCAGTATTACCCACACCCAGCCATGAGTTATTGCTATTATACAATGAACAATACAACAGAGTGCGGCACGTGTACAAATAACCAATAAAAATAAAAATAAAAACAGTGGATTCTATTGCTGTTATCTCCATGGTGTGTTTTATTATACAATGACATCATTTAAGAAAAAAGTTAGTTACTTATCTTAAATAATGTCCTTGTATAAGGGGACTGTGCTGCTCTTCCATGTTTTTTCTCATACCCTGGGGCTTTCTTGATGTTCTGCGCATGTGTATGGGACTTTCATTCCCATGCTTATGCAGTATATCAGTAGTGATTGTTCTTATTTTCAGTGTCTGCATGTTGAGAGGTATGTTTGAAGAAAAAAAGTCAGAAATATCATAAAAAAACAAGAAAAGTCAAGCTGTGCGTGAAACTGTGATCATTTTGACTTTTTAACTAGGCTAAATAAAACTGTCCTGGTTAAAGGGAGGCCAAATAAAACTGTCTTGGTTAAAGGGTTCTGAAAGCTGTGATCACTTGCTATTCTCCTTGGTAGGCACAACACACTTACTTCTGTAACTGTTTTTCTAGACATGCTCAGGGAGAGACTGTGCAAGATGCAAACGGAGCGGTACCAGAGAGACAGGGCAGAAATACAAGGCATATCAGGTGTGTTATGCAAAACTAAAGAAACATGCCTGATTTTCCTTGTATTTCTGTCCTGTCTCTCTTGTACCTGTAAACTGCCTGGAATGTGAATTTTGTACCTTTCATAGTCTTAGTTCAAGAAAATTGAAAAACCATAACATATATTAACAGAAGAAAGTCTGGGAGACCGGTCTTTTTTCTGTTGGTATATGCTCGATTTACAGTGGGCATGCTGGTTTGGCTGACTGGTCAGCATGCTCATTTTTGAATCTTAATGGCCAGTCATTGTATAATATCCTGTATAGAATTATCTACAAATGTAAAAAAGTATTGCAAACATTTATCTTTCACATTGCCATCAGATTTCTAGTACTGCTGTCATCAATTCCCATTTACAAATGACATGTCATCAGCATTAACTTGAATTAACATAAATCAACTGCATCTGTCAGTCACATCAATAGAAACACAATTTTACTGATAATACTCATTCTATAAATTAAATATGTACTATTTTCCAATTATTTATAACTATATTTCTGTTTTTATCTTACTTAATAAACGTCATGCTTTGCTTTCCTAGAACACTTGCTGCTTAACTTGACCAACTGCAGTTAAATATGGTGGTAATAAACTTACTCACATAAAATCAAGCTTTCTTACACATTTTATATGCAAATTGTATGAGTTCCAATTATCTTTGAGAACCGCAGTAATATGACAGTATGTATGTCAACAGATTCACATAAACAGACCTCAGGTAACAGTGAACAATTTATGTTTAGCAGTGCTGAGGCAAGGTGGCTTTGGAAACATGACAACAAGCCTAATATATCTCAGATTGACCTATGCATATAAAAGCAACATTTACGAGTCATAACTCATTACCTCAAACCACTCAGTGGATTTTATTACAGCAAAGTAACACAAAATGAAAAGTTGTTTTTAAAGTGAATTGAAACAAAAAAAAGTTTAATTGATGCTTTACTTAGAAAGGCATGCTTTCAAAAATGAGTAATGCAGGACGTTAAAGTCAAATGTGCAAATAAACATAAAACGTTACTGTGCAGAAGCAAAAACATATATAAGCAAATGACAAAGTAATGATTTAATAACTAATTTTCATTTGTCATAGAAAAATATATAACTATTCTTTTAAAAAATCTCCAGATCTATGTGACAAACCAGTTTGGTTTAACCAAATTTGTCAATAACAGCAGTTCCATAGCTAATGATCCTACATGGTAGATGAGTTTGTTTATGGTATGGTTCTCATCCTCTGAACCACAACCCTCTACTTACATTCTTCACTTTGGCACTGGCACATTGAATGATGGCAGGAACTATGAAGGCATGAGGTCAAGAACAAGAAGATCTGATAAGGAGGCAAATATCATGGTCTACCACTTGCAAGAGTCACACCTAGACAAAATCCAAAGAGCAGTACCTGGCACTGAATAAGAAAAGGTTGACATCTGTCAAGAGCTGAGTGAGCACCTGTCATCCCTTACAGGGAACACCCACTCTGGTCCCCAGTGCTGGCACAAGTAAGATGACCTTCCTAGGCACAGGGCTGACCAGATGTCTGAGTATGTAGATCAGACTAAGGCAAGAAGGCCAGAATTCTACTGTATGTATTATACAATTTTATTTTTTAAATTTAATGTAAAGTATGTTTTAAAAAATATGTTAGATAAATATTGCATAAATGCAGCTAAATGCAACAAGAAATATTTGTGTGTGTAAATATTTATTTATATGAAATCCAAAAGGTATAACTAAGCATAAACATATTTATAAAAAGAAATGCATGTGAATACGAGTATAGTATGTTCAGACATGCTTGTGTGTAAAAATACAAATGTATACATATGAATAAAAATATGTCAGTATACATTTATGAAAGTGTAAATGCGTAGACGTATACATATAAATATACATAAGCATATACAGATATATGCATCTGTGTATGTATATATATATATATATATATATATATATATATATATATATATATATATATATATATATATATATATATATATATATATATGTATGCATATATATATATATATATATATTTTTTTTATATATATATATATATATATATATATATATATATATATATATATATATATATATATGCATGTATACACACACACACACACATGCATATAAGTATATACATGTGTGTATATACATATATATATATATATATATATATATATATAAAACAAAGGGTAAAAAGGTCACACAGGCAAACCATTCAGTAAAAACTGAAAGAAAAACCCATCAAAGCTACAGTTTTCACTGTGTGGAACCTTAAACCTCCTATAATAGAGGCCAATGGGATATATGCAAATGACCCCTTAAGGACATGAACATTTTCAGCTACATGGCTTCTGAATGTCCATGACTTGTTCACTTTTTAAGTTTCATTGTTACATTAAGGCCAATAAAAACAATCCCCAGTAATTGTGAGCATGTATGTTTCAGCATTTTTATTGACCTCATCATCACATTCTAAGTGGATAGTTTGGCTACATATGAGAAACACAAGGTTTTTAAATCTAGCTTATTTCCACAAACATTAAGGTGCCTGCAAAATATCACAAGTAACATCCAAACCAAAGGGTAAAGAGGTCTCACAGACAAACCATTTGGCACAAACTGCAAGAGAAACCCAGCCAAGCTATAGTTAGCACTGTGTGATACATTAAACCTCTTGTGATGGAGGCCCATGAGATATATGCAAATGATGCCTTAAGAAAATCAAATGTTTCAGCTACATGGCTATGAGGCAGTGAGAGGTTGAGATAATAGTAAATAGGTAAGACGATGAGGTGGATAAGGAGTGGGTATTAGTAGGAGAAGATTAAGGATATAGTGGAATGAAAGAGATACCAACAGGGATAAGGAATGTGAAAGAGAAAGGCTGATTGATATGGAGACTGGCAATGAAAGAGAAACAGAAAGAAATGTGGGTTTAGTCAGGTTGGTAGCATGAACATAGCCATGAGAAAGATAGGTGTTGTTTTAGGTAGTGTTTGAAATGCATGGCAATGTCTTCTTTTAGAGTAGGTGGGATGGAGTTTGAGTGCTTAGCAACATAGGTTGTTGCATAAAGAGAGTTGCCTACACTGTTATGAGACTTGGTCCTGGTCAGGAGATATTTGCTCTGTGAGTGGAGATTTGTAGGAGAGAAGTAGTATTTGAGAGATTTTGTAAAGATAGTCAGGTGTCGGGTTTGTGTGTTATTTTGTGGGCACTAAGCATTTGAGAGTAGGTAGGGTAATTAGGTAGTTTAAGTCAGTATAGGCACTTCAGTGCCAGGCAGGAGTGTGAATGGTTTGGTAAGTTGGATGCAAACTTTGCTATTTTACTTATAGCAAACTTCTAATTTATTTTTTAAGGTGGAGTGAAGGTTAGTCAGGATGGGTGCTGTATAGAGAAGACAAGGGGAAGGATAAGATGTTGCTAAATAATTCCTAGGGTAGTCTACGAGAAAGGGCTTGTTTATATAGAGGAAGCCTAACTTTTGGTGAGTTTTCTTGATGGTTTGAGTGATGTGTTGCTCATATTTTAAATTATCATCAATTAAGACACCAAGAAGTTTTGTGTTGGAAACTGTTTCAGTTGAGGTATTATTTTCTGATATGATGTTGAAGAATTGTTTCTGTGCTGACAGAGATTTTGGTAAGAACAGCAATGATTTGTTTTTGTTTAGAATTTAATAGTAGTTGGAAGTCATCTAGTCAGGCCTCAGCTGAGGGAAAGGAGTCCTGAGTCATCTTGTGGAGCAGCAGTAAATGTAGTGCAGAGGATATGAGCACATCATTGTCTGTGGATTGTACTATGGAGGCTTCCTTGGTAACTTTGTGAAGATTATTAGTGAATATGTTAAATAATGAAGGGCATAGAGTAGATCACTGAGGTATGCCAAAAGAGACAAACACGAAGGGGTAGAGAACTCATTTTCATTTTATAGCCTGGAGTTTGTTGGTGAGCAGTTGTGGAGCCAGCTAATGGATGAATTGGGAGTCCTAGTGAGAATAATTCATGGAGCATACGTTGGTGTGAAACTATGTGAAATGCTTTTGATGTGCCTAAGAAGAGGGAAGATAAAAGGTTCCTGCTATTTCTATTAGAGTTTCAAAAAACGATTGAAGATAAGAACTTCAGGAACCACAATGAGACAATACTTTTTAGCGCTTTCTTTCACTTTTAATATAGTGAACTTCTTCAGAAAAAGAAGAGACTTCCCATACTCTTCTTTTATAGTTACAGTAAAGGAAAGGATGTCATAAACCTAATTAGTCACTTTAAATCATGAAACATATATACATAAAATGTTTAAAACACCTATATGTTTATGTAATGTCATCTTTTGAATACTTGTTAATTAAATGTGACATAATTTCAGAGTATATTTTATGTGTCACTTTTATGTGTGTGTGTAGTTATTTCATTTGAGCTTTTATAAAATTCACCAACCTTCTTTCTAACGAATACAAATACTAGTTCAGTAAGTGTGTGTATGTTTGTACGAATGACCTTACCTTCACAACCATATTACAGTTCTTACTTTGCCATTCAAAAGATTTTCTTAATTTTCTAATTTTATAATTTTATAAACATGTATAAATGTAAAAATGTAAATATATAAATATCCTATACATGCCCTAAGTGCTTAAATAAACTATGATAAATATTCAATACATTAGTCTAAACTCGAAATATAAATGAATAAACAGACCTACAAATTTGATAAAAAATAAAGAATAAAAATTATTATTATTATTACTGTAGTAAATGTGTGTGTATAAAAAATTATACACAACTAAAATAATATAACTTAACCTATTTTAAGAAAAAAATATATATATGTTTGGCTGATTTAATACGTAGTGAATCTACCTGTCTACCAAAAAGCATTTTAAGTTAATCATCTCATTTAAGCCAGGTGAATGATCTGCCCCCAACAAAAGTTGCCACAACTCCTCTCTTTGCTCCAATTTGTTGTTTAAATCACCAATGAACATTCCCTGATCAATCTGTTCTAAGATGAAAAATTCAAACTTCTTAAAGTTTTCACATTCTAAAGCACGTCTTGCTAAAGCATTGTTTTTATCCTTTTTTCTAATAGCCAGACTATGCTCGTATATTCTACGTTTTAATAGTCTCTTGGTCTTCCCAATGTAGTAACATTGACACGTAGAACAACTTGCCAGGTAAACCACAAATTGACTATTGCAATTGTAGTACTTGGAAGCCCACAAAATTCTACCAAGATGTTTGATTTTAACAAAGGAGCTATTACTAATAAACCTACATTGTTTGCAGTTACTACAAGCATAAGTTCCTTTCTTATTAACCACCATTCTTTTTTGAGATTGTTCCGAGTTATTTGTTCTTTCAAGAATCAGTTTGACATTTGTGACCATTTTATAGATGAACTTTGGTGATGTACCCAAAATGGTCACCAATTCCCTGTTACCCAAAATGATGCTCCAGTTCCTCTCTATTATATTTTTTATGAACCACATTTCATCAGTTATGGGTAAGGGAAAAGCACTTAAAAAATCTTGCCTAATGGTGACCATTTCTTTCCTAACAGTAGTGGGTGTCCCTACTATCACATCACCTGATTGTAAAATGGGTTTGGCTACCCCATTTCTTAGCTCTGTCACTTCCTTTTCTAACTTTGTTAGCCAATGTTGGTCATAACCTCTTTGTATAAACATGTGCCTTAACAATGTTAGTTCTTCCGTATACACTTCATCCTTAGATGTTAATCTACTAAGCCTTATTATTTCCCTTCCTTGATTCCCTTCTTCATGTGTTCTGGGTGAAGACTATCTTTGTGTAAGTATTGGTTAACAAAGCAAGACTTCCTGTAGATTTTACTTTGTATCTTACCATCCACTCCTTCTCTTTGAAGAGTGAGGTCCAAGAAGTTTATTTGCTTACCAAAACCACCCATTTTGAAAAATAAAAAATTGGTGATTTTGTTTAGATCATCCACCATACTTAAAAACTCACTCCTTTCTCCCTCCCAAATGAAAAACAAGTCATCAATGTATCTGCAGTAAAATAATACCTTTTCAAAACTCAAATGTGTTTTCAGAAAATTTCATTCCCAGTTGGCCATTACAATATTAGCAAAAGCCGGTGCAACTCTTGACCCCATGACCACTCCGGAAACTTGTTTGTACAAGTTCTTATTAAATCTAAAAATGTTGTTCTCTAATATTATTCCCATAAGGGCACAGACTGTGTTAACCCTTTCACCTTGGAGGTCGGTCTTAGTAGAGAGGTATTCTCTCATGTATTCCAACCCCTCTTCTTGATTGATAGATGTATAAAGACTCTTTACATCTAAAGTTGCAAAAACTGCCTTCTCACTTATAATTTTTATATTGTGTAATATTTCCAATAAGTGCCAAGAGTCTCTTAAATAATACTCCGACCTCTGGGCTATTGGGTTAAGAATGTGATCTAACCATATGGAAATGTTTTCTGTCTTTGATTTTTTTGCAGATACAATGGGCCTAAAGGATAACCCTTCTTCCATGTTTTGTATTTTTGGAATTCCAAAAAAGTTTGACATATTAGGATTCTCAACTAACAAAAAGTCATAATCTGTCTGGTTAATCTCACCCTGACAAAACATATCAAACAAAGTTACATCAATGTTTCTGAAACTTAGCTTCACCGAATCCAGTGTCACTCTAGAATATTTTTTTTCATAATTTAAAAGTAGGTTCATAGCATTATCATAATCGCAATGATCCATAATGATGATTTTACCCCCCTTGTCGGCTTTCATAACCCGTACATTAGGGTTACAGGCCAACTGTTCTAGAGCCTCAAACTCCTCTTTACTTAAATTGTCGGGTGTCCCTGTTGGTTTTAACTCTCTGAACTGTCATTCACATACATTTTGAAACACCTGTAGTGTGTTCAATAAAGGCGGGTTGAATGTACTTGGCCTACTTGGCATTGAATCATGTTTAGTAAAGTCAATGCTTCCAACATCATTCATAATGTACTTTAGGTTCAGTTTTCTCAAGTATAACCTAAAGTCCACTAAAAGTCTACCTAATTTTACCCTATTTTTCGGAATGAATGTAAAACCTTTTTTCAACACTTCACTAGTCACAGATGGAAATGAGAAACCACTTAAGTTTACAACATTGATAGAAAACATTTCATTAGTTGAAAAGTCCAATGTTTCTATCTGTTTTTCCCTTTTCTCTTTCCCTTCTGTTGTGTTGTGTTGAACCATTTGGTATTCTTTCTTAGTTGGTAACCCCCTTTCCGAAAAGGGCTGTTAGATTTATTATTGTTTTGACTGACTACTTCTGCAAAAGTATTACAAACTGCAGAAGTGATTTTATTAGGCCCAGTCAAAACTTCATTCACAGTAGTGATGCTTGAATTTTCCCCTTTATTAGTAGTCAGATTTTTAGGGCCATTTCCAGTATTCTTGTCTTGTTGTATTAAAGGACTTGATTCAGAATCAATCTGATTAATACTTGCCTCAATGTCAACCACATTTTCGGTATTACTAATGTAGGCTATTAGAGTTTATGATTTGGCAAAATTGAAAAGTGCAGTAGAGGTGTTGTGGTGAGGTCAGAAACCATATTGAATATCGGAGAGGAAATTATTATTGTGTAGATGGAAAAGGAATTGGGAATGAATGCATTTCCTAATATATTGGAGAATGGAGGTAGAATGGTTAAGGGTCAGTAATTGGAGAGGTCGATGGATGTTCCTCCTTTATGTAGAGGTAAAATGGGGTATTTTTTCCAGATGGCAGGGACTTTGTTTTCTGTAATCAGTTGTTTATGAGTATAGATACAGAGTCTGCTATAGGATCTGCAGTGATTCTGAGATATTCTGGTGACAAGTTGTCAGTAGCTAGTGTGGAATTCTTTTTTTTTAGTTTAAGGAGGTGTTTTGTGATAGAAGAGATAGATACTTGCTGGCGAGAGAAAGGATATTGGTGGTGATTAGTACTGTTTGAGATAATGACATTAGTGGATGGCTTGTTTTTAGTTAGGGAGAGGACATTGTGGATGAAATGAGTATTGAATTGGGTAGCAATAGGGACTGAGTTGTTGTTGGTAATTGGTGAAGGAGTTGTAATTTGGCCTGAGTGTAAAAGTTTTTTGATTGCATTCCAGAAAAGCTTAGGGTTCTGCTGGTGGTTGTCGTAGAGTTTGAAAAATTATTTTGTTTTGTCTGATATGATTTTTTGTTTAGAAAGTTTTCTAAGCTCTTGAAAAATATTGCCATTTTGTGGTGTTTTGTCAGTAGCTATGCTTTCCAAGTTTTACCTTTATTTAGCAAGAGTTGCCTGTTTTTTCTTGTGAGTCATTGGGGCAGGGCTGGATTTGATTCCTTTTGATCTGATGGGAGTTAGTTCATTTAGTATATAGGAATGTGTTGCTAAAGTGAATTATGGTGTCAACCAGGTGTATATATTTTATAATATTTCAGCTGTATTTGTTGAGGTAGCTAATGAAAGTGTATGCACATTATTATAGATTATGGGTTTATGTGCATGATTAGATTGTCTCATGGCAAAGGTCAGTAGATGGACACTGATGGTGTCAGATAGGCAGCCAGCAGTGCTTATTTTGTTAGGGGTGGTGGTGAGGATCCAGTCTAATGCAAGCTCCCTATTACCGCATTTGTCTATTCGAGTAGTAGTAGTGATAATTTGGGTAAATCCAAACAGATCAATATAGAGTGTGGGAGAGTTAAAGCTGATAAGTAGGTAGTCTATATTAATGTCACTTATGATTATGGTTTCCTCACTGATATTATGACAGATCTAATATAGGATTTCTTCTAGTAATGGGATGTTGTTTTGAGGAGGGATATAGATGGCAGTGATGCATATACTGTTGTGTTTGTTGATTTGCAGTAGAGAGATAATTATTTCAGCATTGGGAAAGGCAAGATGGGTGAGGGGGTAGGAAGTGATTACAATGCATTTTTTGTATATAATAGCCATGCCACCTGCTTTCTTATGCTGTCTATCAGTTGTAATGATGTTACAGGCTAGGGCAGAGGAGAATTTCCTGGTTAGTAGTACCTAGTTTTAGCCATGTTTCTGTGCTATTAGTATATCAGGTGTGCATGAGGCTATATATGCATGTAACTGTGGTAGTTTATTGTAGATGCCCCTAAGATGTAAGTTTTTTTGAAAGTAGTCTATTATCTTGATTAAGTGGAAGAAGAGTACTAAGGGTAGCTGAGGGGGTAGAGTTGCAAGTGTGCACATTAGGAAGTATATCATCATCAAACGCAAGCTTAGATGACAGATGTGTGTAGTGAAATGTTTAAATTATCTGTGTGTAGTTTGGGTTCTTCTTTGGTGTATTTTTAATTAAAGAAAGTATGGCATATGATAGAGTATAGGCTGGATGTTATAGCATGTTGAGAAGGGGATGGTTTAGAATTATGGTGTAGAGTTCTGGAGCTGACAGTGAGGTTGGGTAACAACTAGGGTGGCTATAATATGTATGATTCCTTGTAGGTATGAAGTGGGTGGGCTTAGGGAAGTATAACTGTAGTTGTAGTTGAGGGGTGGAAATTGGGGGTAGGCTAGGGAGTGAAAAGCTAGGCAAGGGCAAATGGAGTGGGTTTGGGCCCCTTAGGGCCATTGCATGGTCAAAAACAATCAATAGAGTTTATACTACTAGAGAATGAACACACATAACTAAGGGTGCTTACTAGTGTAAATGCAAAAGTAAACCTTGCATTATGTAGTATTAAAAGTAGTAGACTAAAAAAAATAAGGGTTAGAAAGACATAATAGTAATACAGCAAGTAGTTATCAGTGAAATTTCAGGCTATGGAAAAGGGAAAAAGCAAAGCAACATAGAACTGCCTATATAGACAAAGAGGGAGATTCACAAAAACAATCACTGGAAAGAGCAATTAAGCAAATGCAGGATACCAGCAAGAGAAGAGTTTGTTTGTGTCTTTCGTCTTTTCCCGGTTAGGGGTCACCACAGCAGAACTCTGGTCCGCTATTAATTGGTAGTTGATTTTTACGTGCCGTGTTACCAGCCCTGACTCACAACCGTCAATGAAGGTACGCCCATTCACGCATGTCTCCACACAGAAGAAGCGCTAGCTGAGAATTGAACTGGACAGTGCCTTACTGTGAGGTGACAAATGCTACCGCAGCACCACCACCACGTTTAGCTCATTAATTAGAGAGGGAAGGGAAGAAGAAAATTAAGGGCAGTGGAGGCTATTTTTGATTCTGGTTCTGAAAAACAGCCAAAAAGCAGACCACTAAGTACTGGCCAAGCAGAAAAAAGACATTAAACTTGCTACTATTTTGAAAAGAGTGCAATTAGTACTTTTTAATAGCAATAATTTCATCAGAAAAACAATGTTTAATTTTTTTTTTTTTCTTAATACGAGACTGGTGACTTGGAGGGACATCTGGCCAGTTTAATGGTCTCTAGTCCTGGATACCCCAAGAAGGATTTTCTGGAGTGCCTCCTGGACTCAGAGAAGATGGCTCTCACATGCCCACATCAGACACTGGAATGGCTGAGAAAGACTTGACCAACCACTGGTCCATGCTAGCCAAAAGGTGTACAACAGTGGAAGCTGGAAAGGTAAGTTAGTAGTCTGAGGACTAGCCAGTGACTATTGCAGGCTCATCCATTATTGGCTGAGATATTGACTAAGTCCACAACATATTATTGGCTGAAGTATTGACTAAGTCCACAACAGTGGCAAGAACTCTTTAATAAGTGATGCTTTTTCTTTTTAGGTACTACAGAAGAAGAGCCAGCTGGACTGAAGTGAATATCCACACTGTAACTGAAGAAGAAACACCAAAAGTGGAAGGCATTGCTGGAGTAAGTCAGTCAGAAGGCAAGTGGTCACTGAATGATCACAAACAGCAAACTTGCACTCACAACACCTTCCTCAGTCCCTTAGGTTATAAAAAATAAAAGCAGTACAGAATTTTCTTGTCAGTACTGTTCAAACACCCGGACACACACTCTGACAGACTCAAACTGGCAGGTAGGCCATCATGAAGTGAGCATAAGCATTACACTGACACGCAGTTTCCTTTCTGTTCCTCCAAAAACTTTTCTATCTCACAAAATTCAAAGTTTAGATAAGCAGTAAACAATTTTACACAAAATTAGCTCCCAGAACCATAATGAAAGACTACGTATGTCTCAGAAGGATATAGAATACTGCTATCACAAATCAGCTATGGGTGAGTAGGAATGATTGCTGTTATTTTTATTTAAAGGTTTATGGCTATGTATAATGATCAAATCAATTGAATTAGTGCCAATTTAAAGACAGTTGTCCCTGACAGTAATCTTCTGATACTATGAAAACATACAGAGTTTCTTAAAGGGGAAATTCTGGTTTTAGTAAAAAAAAAAAACAGATAACTTTGCTATTTTTTTCCTTAATAGAGCAATATGGACTGAGAGGATATGTCACCAAATGGATCATATCTGCAAGAAACAAAACTCTTAGCTGATTGCTGCTTGTGCAAAGCCAAAGAGAAAGAGAGAGAGAGAGAGAGAGAGAGAGACAGACAGAGAGAGAGAGAGAGAGAGAGAGAGAGAGAGAGAGAGATGCTTCTACTCAAGGCAGCAAGACGGTACTAAAAAAAGCTCCAGTCTGACTAATGATTTCTCTCCTGCGGATTAGCCAATCAGCAGCCATAGTGAAGGAGTGGTATGGAGGAGCCAGAGCTTTTTGAAACTGGCTGGTTGTTGTTTCCTTGGTGGGAAACAATCCATATAGACTAACGGCTACTACTTTAGTGGGAATAAGGAACATATTACTGTTCAACTGTAGCTCTGTATTGAATGACAAGGATCCTCTATGCTACTCCATCATGGTTTACTACCTTCATTTAATGATCCAGAGCATGGCTGGGTTTACTGAACATCAAGAAGTCCCTTCCAGCCTTCATTTAATGATTCTCATATATGGACTGATTTGGCAGTGCAAAGTCCATTCCTACGTTTACTTATTAACTCCAAGCATGGATGAATTTATTTTGCATCATGAAGTCCCTTTCTACTTTCCTTTAATGATTTAGAGCATTTGCATTTTTAGGTAGCACTAACTGATATGGAGTGAGCCTGTGATCATTATAAAAGAGGGTCACCATAGTCACACCGTTATCATATTACAAGACATGCTACTCTTATCAAGTCCTGGAAGAAAAATAAATTATTTTTCTTTTTGTGGCTATTTTTCTTTGCATCTTTCAGGTGATATATAAATTTTATAATCACTGTAGACACTTCTGCTTCTTCTTCTTCTTTCATCTTTTCCCAGTTAGGGGTCGCCACAGCGGATCACCTATCCGTTCATGATTGGCAGTGGAGTGCTATGGTGTCGAGTTGCCAACCCAGCGCCCAACCTTCCACAGAAGGCACACACATGCACACACTCACACCTAGGGTCAATTTAGAGTGTCCAAACCACGTACTGCAAACCATAAAATGAACAGCAGAAGATGCAGACACCCAGAACCCTTTTTTGGGAGGGGCTTGTGGTCCAAAACTTCCCAGCTGTGTAAGGGAACTTTAACTCAGAAGGAACCCAAAATACCTCTGTATTAGTTGATGCCCCCCTTGCCCAAAGAACGCTGGCAAGAAATGGAATCTAAAGCTGTCTGCATTAACAATCTGCATATCTTCTTTAGAAACAATTAACCACAGAACTCCAGACCTTTACTCATTTTTCAAGCAAATGTATACGTTGGTAAATTTGTGTTTGCCTTAAAAACAATTTATTTTTTAAGAAGCTAAAACTTAATTTAAGATTAAATGCTAACATGTTTGTCCATAGCCTTCCTGCATATCATTTACTATTTTGGTACTTTGTACACTATAGACAACAATTGAGCAATTAAAAAGGATAGGGTTAGATCATACCTCTCAACCTCTTAGTGCAAGAAATCCGGACAAAACCTAAAATAATAGTGGGATAAAGGCTCAGAAATAGGGACAGATTTTAAATATTGCTCTTATAAACTTAGAATGTTGCTAGAAAATAAGGATTTCTGTTAGCATGCAGCTTCTGAGGGATACATAGTCTGAAACTCAGCTGTATGTCATCTTCTCTGATTTGGAGGTAAACTACAAATTTTATGAAGAACAGACCAAAAATAAGAGGCAAAAATCTGGACATTCTGACAAAATCTGGGCAGTTGAGAAGTATGGGTTAAAGACTTTATCTGCCTTGCATTTGTTCTTTCTTTTTAATTCATTAGACTTTTATGATTCTGTTTCAAACAATCTTCAAAATAGAATCTACCCAGCAGCAGCATTAAAAAAAAGCTATCAACATATATACTACCAGAAGTATATCAAAACGTCAGCAAGTCAGTTCTGCATACATGTCAGTCCTGGTCATTGCCTCTGTCAGTTTTGAACTACCAGCTTGGTGTCAGCTAACTACTAGGACACTCCACCTCTGCTACCTACATGGAATGCCTTTATATTTGCTTATCTATGTCCACCACCCCACATCATGCTTTTCATCCAAGACTACTTATGTCTTAAAAGTATATAGAATACTGGTATCATAAATCAGGTATGGGTGAGTAGGAAGGCATTGCTATTATTTTATTTAAACGTTCATGGCTAAGTATAATGATCAAATCAATTGAATTAGTTCCGCGAACCCCTACATTAAATGTGGAGATTTTGTACATTTTTAAATGTTTTCATTTTTTTAGAAAGTGATAAAACAGTAAATCAAAATTTCACTATATTTTGGCCTTAAAGATCATTAAGTCTGTAAAGCCTTATACGTCACACATATTAAGAACTTGTTACAAGGGATTTTATCTTGTTATATAAATGTGCTTTCACTTTGACAAATATTGCCTTGTAGCCTTTATTAACTTACATTTTCTAAACAACAAACTTGTTAAAATACCAGTCATATGTCAGCTTTAATTAGATATTTACATTAAGGATTTCAAGAATGTGACTCATAAAGAACAGCTCTGCCTTCAAGCTGTTATTCTCATCACTTTCTACTCTGCAGTCTATGCTGCCATTTTATGGAACTTTACCTATGCCTGCAAATGGCTGACAGGACATCTGAATATGGGTGTGAGAGACAGAGCTATGCACCTAAACTGAATTACTGAGTCTTTTTTTTCCACTGGAGTGTCTTAGTTTGGCCAAAATTATAAAAAAGATTAAATAAGGCAGTTCATATTTTTTGCTACATAGGTATGGACCCTTTGTTTTATAGTTTGAATATTAAATCAAGTGATTTTGTTAATTAAACTGGATTTATATTATAGCCAAACATACGTGTAGCAGAGGAAGTAAAAATGTTTTGTAGACTGTTGTGAGTTGTCAAGGCATTGTGGCCTTACATACTATAGCACTGCATAGGGCAGAATGTCTCATTCCAAACACTGATTAGGTAATCTGAGCAAACTGCTAAGTGTAGGAAAACAGCAAATAAGTGCAAGAGGCCCAGGATTTCTGGACAGAAGATATACAGAAAGATTAAGAAAGAAATTAGAGGAAAGAAAAATACTTGCACAAGAAAAACTGTCAAAAGCTTCAAATGTAAATTTGTGTTCATTAATACAACAGATTCATGAAAATCATTATATAGATAACGAAACCTTGGGTTGTTTGGAAAAAGAAGTGACTAAGGAAGTGCAAAAATATAAAGAACAAAATCTAGAGATTTTGAAAGGTATACAAAAGAAATATGGCCATGGGAAAGAAAGAGAGATCTGATATGGTGCAATATTTATACAAAGGAGAAAGTCAAATTAATAGAAAAAAGCAGCCCTAAAGATATTTGAAGAGAAATACAGGCAAAGGCATCTGGATATGGAAAATTTTATAATACAAAAAATAAGAAAACAAAGAGTAAAAGTAGAAAAGAGGATTAGTAATGGTGAAGTTAAAGAAATAGAAACTGAGGTTACGGATCACCTGTGAAGTGAAAGATTTACTGTAGAAAATCTAACTTTGATAACATCACATAAGGAGAGAGCAATGGATCCCCAAACTAACCAAACTAAGGAGAAACCAGTGGAGTGGGAAACATCGGATCAGTTGCCATATGAAGATACTTTGGAGCCTTCCAGGGAAACCAGTACAAAAGTTCAGTTGGAGTTGCACAACATGGGAAGGAACAGGAAACTGTGACAACTCTGACACAGTCAATGTTGTGGAGTGATAGGCTAGTTAGTTCCCATATGAATAAGCAATGGATGACAAAGGATGAAACTGAAGAGAATATGGCACAGGAAGATGCTGTGGAGCTTTCTATAGAATGCCTGCAGGAAATGGAGTATAAAGAATATGCCCTCTGTTTAGAAGAAAATGATCTAAGGGGAGAGTTGCTTGAGTTAATAGAGATGGGCAGACATATTAAGATTGATGAAAGAAATACAATACAGAAAGTCAATAAAACCCAAAAAGAAGTTTGCTACAACAAATGAACACAGCAATTAGGACTGTTCATAGAGATTCATGTGATATAACAAAAGCAAACAGGATATATTACTGCACAGCTAAATTAATAACATATAAAGTCTAAGCACAAAAACACAAGGCAGGAAAGGGAAGGAAGGGGAGAAATCAAATGCCATAATGGAGGTTGTGACAAAAGGAGGTACTGCCAGCACAGCGAGCTGGAATTTTGTAAATAATGATATGTCATTTATGAATATTAAACTAATTTATATTATATGCTTGTGCTACAAATGTATTAGAACTGTATGTCATGTATATATCAAACTGCTCTGTACAGATGTTTGTGTTGAAAAGGTATTTGTAAATTGATTGTGGTTAAACTGTATCCACAGTGTGCCCTACTGGAAGAGAACAGAAATGTACATGGAGAATTGTAACTGTTTAAATGTATATGTTAACAGAGGAAACCAGAGGGTTAACCTCAGTCCAGCAAACTTTAGAAAAATATTTAAAATTAAATCACTTTATAGTCTATGCCATAAAGAGGCTATATCTCAAGTTTTCAATGCAGCTAGAGATACAATGTCAGTACTAAGAAGCTTTCTGTACTGTCCCTGGGGTGAACTAATTGCTACTTTGGAAGCGTGAAGAAATGCAATTGTTTTATGACTTCCAACATCTGCCAAAGATCTCAGCAAAAGCCCTTGTCTGTATATTTTTAAGGATAGATGTTAAATGCTGCCAGCTTCCAGCAATGGGGGCTTTGCCTGGGAACTAGAAGTCATTCTGCACGCTATCCCAGCAGTAATATTTTAGATATTACTTTGAGAAGTCTCTTAGTAAGACAGGGCATTCTGCATTCTGTCTTGGATCTGACAACGACAAGAAGAACCATTCACCACATCTGCCTTGCTCTATTAGTAAGTTTTTAGGGTATAGTAATTCTCTTAGATACAGTCAGGAATACAGTGAAGATTAGTTTAGATATTTTCTTTATTTGTCTGAATCTGTCCTGTAATGTTGTTTTACATATTTCCTGTGATTCTGAACTCTGATGTCACTGTGAATATATATTTAGTATTGTCCTTTCCTTTTCTTTTATTATTTATTATTAAATATATTTAAACCTTTCATTGTGGCTGATCTTTGTAGAGCTATTTAAGTTTTCAGAGTACTTGCATGTTTATTTGGTGACACTGTGTGGGTCACTCCTAACAGCCTTGCTCTTGGTCAAACTACCATTTCTATTAGTATTAATATTACACAATACAATTGTACACCCTTTGTTAAGTGCCATAAAGTAGCTGCTGAGTGACTGGTGGCAGTGGTAACTACCTTATAGTCCGGGCAGAAGGGGGCATAGCTAGTAAACCTGAGCCAGTCTTTCCCAGGTGTGTGTGTGTGTGTGTGTGTGTGTGTGTGTGTGTGTGTGTGTGTGTATGTAAAGCAAACCTCAAAGAGTGTGTGTGTCAGCTATGTGGGCAGGGACA
Organism: Protopterus annectens; assembly: GCF_019279795.1. Classification (NCBI taxonomy): domain Eukaryota; kingdom Metazoa; phylum Chordata; order Ceratodontiformes; family Protopteridae; genus Protopterus; species Protopterus annectens. Next base: position 457,047,198 of record NC_056736.1, read on the forward strand.
TGAAGCACTGGTTGAACAGAGAGTGTGCTGGAAGTCTAGGTTTGGTCACTCAGCTGAGATCTCAATTCTATAGCTGTGCCAGTGGGAAGTCTTATTGGGGATCTGGAGAAAGAGAGAGAGACAAACCATCCCCAGACTGACTATAGTCTCTGTGTGATCTTAAGGGAAATTGCACTTGATGCAGAAAGCTGCATCTGGAAATATTGTGTGCGTACCTGTTATCCTCCTAGTGAACATCCCCTACTGTTGCCAGTGATGAGGATTGAGGCTCCTTGATTACTGGTCCAGTGTTAAGTTATCACACAAGTAATGAATAGAGAAAACTATGAAGCAATTAAGACAAGAGGTGACACTGTTGGAAGAGTATAAAAGGAGCAGATCAGCAAAAATACTCAGAAAGTTAGAAGGGATAAAAGCAATGTGTAGTATTAGAACAGATCAGGATCTAGCTTGCATTATTGCAAACAATAAACTAAAAATAGCACAGGCAGAAAATCTTAGAACATATGCAGATAAATATAAAGGCAACGTACAGGATAAACACTTTATTGATGACCCAAAAAGTTTTATAGAGAATTGGCAAGCAAGTTAAAGAAATTGAAACACCACCAAAAAAAAAAAATAGATACATTTTGGAGAAATATCTATGAAGATCCTGTGGAACATACCAATGCTAAATCGATAGAAGAAGTAAAAGAAAGAATAAGAAGTTCAAATGTACAGGATATTTAATGGGATGAAGTAATGGCCAGAAAGATTGAAACAAAGTTAAGAAAAACTCCTAATTAGAAAACCCCAGGCCCAGATGCAGTACCTAACTTCTGGCTCAAAGTATTGACATCTTTCCATGAAGATTTAGCCATGAGTAAGAACTATTTGTATGCACACCATAAAGAGACACAACCTGGTTAATAGCAGGAAAAATAATGCTCCTACTTAAGAGTGAATTTGCAAGCTATCCTAAAAAGCTATAGACCAATAACTTGCCTTCCAGTGACATATAAACTAGGATTTTTGATCAGATTGAACAAAATGTTAACCCATTGTACATTACCTGTTAAAGATATACTTATTTCTGAGCGGTACCAGAGAGACAGGGCAGAAATACAAGGCAAATTGGGTGTGTTATGCAAAACTAAAGAAACATGCCTGATTTTCCTTGTATTTCTGTCATGTCTCTCTTGTACCTGTAAACTGCCTGGAATGTAAATTTTGTACCTTCATAGTCTTAGTTCAAGAAAATTGAAAATCATAACATATATTAACAGAAGAAAGTCTGGGTGACCGGTCGTTTTTCTGTTGGTATATGCTCGATTTACAGTGGGCATGCTGGTTTGGCTGACCGGTCAGCATGCTCATTTTTGAATCTTAATGGCCAGTCATTGTATAATATCCTGCATAGAATTATCTACAAATGTAAAAAAGTATTGCAAACATTTATCTTTCACATTGTCATCAGATTTCTAGTACTACTGTCATCAATTCCCATTTATAAATGACACATATCATCAGCATTAACTTGAAATAACATAAATCAACTGCATCTGTCAGTCACAGCAATAGAAACACAATTTTACAGATAATACTCGTATAAATTAAATATGTACTATTTTCCAATTATTTATAACTATATTTCTGGTTTTATCTTACTTAATAAACGTCATGCTTTGTTTTCCTAGAACACTTGCTGCCTAACTTGACCAACTGCAGTTAAATATGGTGGTATTAAACTTACTCACATAAAATCAAGCTTTTTTACACATTTATATGCAAATTGTATGAGATCCAATTATCTTTGTGAACCACAGTAATATGTCAGTATGTATGTCAACAGATTCACATAAACAGACCTCAGGTAACAGTGAACAATTTATGTTGAGCAGTGCTGAGGCAAGGTGGCTTTGGAAACATGACAACAAGCCTAATATATCTCAGATTGACCTATGCATATAAAAGCAACATTTACGAGTCATAACTCATTACCTCAAACCACTCAGTGGATTTTATTACAGCAAAGTAACACAAAATGAGGAGTTGTTTTTAAAGTGAATTGAAACAAGAAAAAGTTTAATTGATGCTTTACTTAGAAAGGCATGCTTTCAAAAATGAGTAATGCAGGACGTTAAAGTCAAATGTGCAAATAAACATAAAACGTTACTGTGCAGAAGCAAAAACATATATAAGCAAATGACAAAGTAATGATTTAATAACTAATTTTCATTTGTCATAGAAAAATATATAACTATTCTTTTAAAAAATCTCCAGATCTATGTGACAAACCAGTTTGGTTTAACCAAATTTGTCAATAACAGCAGTTCCATAGCTAATGATCCTACATGGTAGATGAGTTTGTTTATGGTGATGTCTGCCCTTAGAGGGTATGGTTCTCATCCTCTGAACCACAACCCTCTACTTACGTTCTTCACTTTGGCACTGGCACATTGAATGATGGCAGGAACTATGAAGGCATGAGGTCAACAATAAGAAGATCTGATAAGGAGGCAAATATCATGGTCTACCACTTGCAAGAGTCATACCTAGACAAAATCCAAAGAGCAGTACCTGGCAATGAATAAGAAAAGGTTGACATCTGGCAAGAGCTGAGTGAGCACTTGTCATCCCTTACAGGGAACACCCACTCTGGTCCCCAGTGCTGGTACAAGTAAGATGACCGTCCTAGGCACAGGCCTGACCAGATGTCTGAGTATGTAGATCAAACTAAGGCAAGAAGGCCAGAATTCTACTGTATGTATTATACAATTTTATTTTTTTAATTTAATGTAAAGTAGGTTTTAAAAAATATGTTAGATAAATATTGCATAAATGCAGCTAAATGCAACAAGAAATATTTGTGTGTGTAAATATTTATTTATATGAAATCCAAAAGGTATAACTAAGCATAAACATATTTATAAAAAGAAATGCATGTGAATACGAGTATAGTATGTTCAGACATGCTTGTGTGTATAAATAACAAATGTATACATATGAATAAAAATATGTCAGTATAGATTTATGAAAGTGTAAATGCACAAACGTATACATATACATATACATAAGCATATACAGATATATGCATCTTTGTGTATATATATATATATATATATATATATATATATATATGTACACACACACACACACACACACACACACACACACACACACACACACACACACACACACACACACACACACACACACACACACACACACACATGCATATAAGTATATATATGTGTATATACATATATATATATATATATATATATATATATATATATATATATATATATATAAAACAAAGGGTAAAAAGGTCATGCAGGCAAACCATTCAGTAAAAACTTAAAAACCCAACAAAGCTACAGTTTTCACTGTGTGGAACCTTAAACCTCCTATAATAGAGGCCAATGGGATATATGCAAATGACTCCTTAAGGACATCAAAATTTTCAGCTACATGGCTTCTGAAGGTCCATGACTTGTTCACTTTTTAATTTTCATGGTTACATTAAAGCCAATAAAAACAGTCCCCAGTAATTGTGAACATGTATGTTTTAGCATTTTTATTGACCTCATCATCAAATTCTAAGTGGATAGTTTGGCTATATATGAGAAACACAAGGTTTTTAAATCTAGCTTATTTCCATAAACATTAAGGTGCCTGCAAAATATCACAAGTATCATCCAAACCAAAGGGTAAAGAGGTCTCACAGACAAACCATTTGGCACAAACTGCAAGAGAAACCCAGCCAAGCTGTAGTTAGCACTGTGTGATACCTTAAACCTCTTGTGATGGAGGCCCATGGGATATATGCAAATGATGCCTTAAGAAAATCAAATGTTTCAGCTACATGGCTATGAGGCAGTGAGAGGTTGAGATAATAGTAAATAGGTAAGATGAGGTGGATAAGGAGTGGGTATTAGTAGGAGAAGATTAAGGATATAGTGGAATGAAAGAGATACCAACAGGGATAAGGAAGGTGAAAGAGAAAGGCTGATTGATATGGAGACTGTTAATGAAAGAGAAACAGAAAGAAATGTGGGTTTAGTCAGGTTGGTAGCATGAAGATAGCCATGAGAAAGATAGGTGTTGTTTTAGGTAGTGTTTGAAATGCATGGCAATGTCTTCTTTTAGAGTAGGTGGGATGGAGTTTGAGTGCTTAGCAACATAGGTTGCATAAAGAGAGTTGCCTACACTGTTATGAGACTTGGTCCTGGTCAGGAGATATTTGCTCTGTGAGCGGAGATTTGTAGGAGAGAAGTAGTATTTGAGAGATTTTGTAAAGATAGTCAGGTGTCGGGTTTGTGTGTTATTTTGTGGGCACTAAGCATTTGAGAGTAGGTAAGGTAATTAGGTAGTTTAAGCCAGTATAGGCACTTCAGTGCCAGGCAGGAGGATGAATGGTTTGATAAGTTGGATGCAAACTTAGCTATTTTATTTATAGCAAACTTCTAATTTATTTTTTAAGGTGGACTGAAGGTTAGTCTGGATGGGTGCTGTATAGAGAAGACAAGGGGAAGGATAAGATGTTGCTAAATAATTCCTAGAGTAGTCTACGAGAAAGGGCTTGTTTATATAGAGGAAGCCTAATGTGTGGTGAGTTTTCTTGATGGTTTGAGTGATGTGTTGCTCATATTTTAAATTATCATCAATTAAGACACCAAGAAGTGTTGGAAACTGTTTCAGTTGAGGTATTATTTTCTGATATGATGTTGAAGGATTGTTTCTGTGCTGACAGAGATTTTGGTAAGAACAGCAATGATTTGTTTTTGTTTAGAATTTAATAGTGGTTGGAAGTCATCTAGTCAGGCCTCAGCTGAGGAAAAGGAGTCCTGAGTCATCTTGTGGAGCAGCAGTAAATGTAGTGCAGAGGATATGAGCACATAATTGTCTGTGGATTGTACTATGGAGGCTTTCTTGGCAACTTTGTGAAGATTATTAGTGAATATGTTAAATAATGAAGGGCATAGAGTAGATCATTGAGGTATGCCAAAAGAGACAAACACGAAGGGGTAGAGAACTCATTTTCATTTTATAGCCTGGAGTTTGTTGGTGAGACAGTTGTGGAGCCAGCTAAGGGATGAATTGGGAGTCCTAGTGAGAATAATTCATGGAGCATACGTTGGTGTGAAACTATGTGAAATGCTTTTGATGTGCCTAAGAAGAGGGAAGATAAAAGGTTCCTGCTATTTCTGTTAGAGTTTATGATTTGGCAAAATTGAAAAGGGCAATAGTGGTGTTGTGGTGAGGTCAGAAACCATATTGAATATCAAAGAGGAGATTATTATTGTGAAGATGGAAAAGGATTTGGGAATGAATGCATTTTCTAATATATTGGAGAATGGAGGTAGAATGGTTAAGGATCAGTAATTGGAGAGGTCGATGGATGTTCCTCCTTTATGTAGAGGTAAAATGGGGTATTTTTGCCAGATGGCAGGGACTTTGTTTTCTGGAATCAGTTGGTTTATGAGTGTAGATACAGAGTCTGCTATAGGGTCTGCAGTGATTCTGAGATGTTCTAGTGACAGGTTGTCAGTAGCTAGTGTGGAATTGTTTTTTAGTTTAAGGAGGTGTTTTGTGATAGAAGAGATAGATACTTGCTGGCGAGAGAAAGGATTTTGGTGGTGATTAGTACTGTTTGAGATAGTGACATTAGTGGACGGCTTGTTTTTAGTTAGGGAGAGGACATTGTGGATGAAATTAGTATTGAATTGGGTAGCGATAGGGACTGAGTTGTTGCTGGTAATTGGTGAAGGAGTTGTAATTTGGCCTGAGTGTAAAAGTTTTTTTGATTGCATTCCAGAAAAGCTTAGGGTTCTGCTGGTGGTTGTCATGGAGTTTGAAAAAGTATTTTGTTTTGTCTGATATGATTTTTTGTTTAGAAAGTTTTCTAAGCTCTTGAAAAATATTGCCATTTTGTGGTGTTTTGTCAGTAGCTATGCTTTCCAAGCTTTACCTTTGTTTAGCAAGAGTTGCCTGTTTTTTCTTGTGAGTCATTGGGGCAGGGCTGGATTTGATTCCTTTTGATCTGATGGGAGTTAGTTAATTTAGTATCTAGGAATGTGTTGTTAAAGTGAATTACAGTGTCAACCAGGGGTATATATTTTATAATATTTCAGCTGTATTTGTTGAGGTAGCTAATGAAAGTGTATGCACATTATTATAGATTATGGGTTTATGTGCATGATTAGATTGTCTCATGGCAAAGGTCAGTAGATGGACACTGATGGTGTCAGATAGGTAGCCAGCAGTGCTTATTTTGTTAGGTGTGGTGGTGAGGATCCAGTCTAATGCAAACTCCCTATTACTGCATTTGTCTATTTGAGTAGCAGTAGTGATAATTTGGGTAAATCCAAACAGATCAATATAGAGCGTGGGAGAGTTAAAGCTGATAAGTAGGTAGTCTATATTAATGTCACTTATGATTATGGTTTCCTCACTGATATTATGACAGATCTAATATAGGATTTCTTCTAGTAATGGGATGTTGTTTTGAGGAGGGATATAGATGGCAGTGATGCATATACTGTTGTGTTTGTTGATTTGCAGTAGAGAGATAATTATTTCAGCATTGGGAAAGGCAAGATGGGTGAGGGGGTAGGAAGTGATTACAATGCATTTTTTGTATATAATAGCCATGCCACCAGCTTTCTTATGCTGTCTATCAGTTGTAATGATGTTACAGGCTAGGGCAGAGGAGAATTTCCTGGTTAGTAGTACCTAGTTTTAGCCATGTTTCTGTGCTATTAGTATATCAGGTGTGCATGAGGCTATATATGCATGTAACTGTGGTAGTTTATTGTAGATGCCCCTAAGATGTAAGTTTTTTGAAAGTAGACTATTATCTTGATTAAGTGGAAGAGGAGTACTAAGGGTAGCTGAGGGGGTAGAGCTGCAAGTGTGCACATTAGGAAGTATATCATCATCAAGAGCAAGCTTAGATGACAGATGTGTGTAGTGAAATGTTTAAATTATCTGTGTGTAGTTTGGGTTCTTCTTTGGTGTATTTTTAATTAAAGAAAGTATGGCATATGATAGAGTATAGGCTGGATGTTATAGCATGTCGAGAAGGGGATGGTTTAGAATTATGGTGTAGAGTTCTGGAGCTGACAGTGAGGTTGGGTAACAACTAGGGTGGCTATAATATGTATGATTCCTTGTAGGTATAAAGTGGGTGGGCTTAGGGAAGTATAACTGTAGTTGTAGTGGAGGTGTGGAAATTGGGGGTAGGCTAGGGAGTGAAAAGCTAGGCAAGGGCAAATGGAGTGTGTTTCGGCCCCTTAGGGCCATTGCATGATCAGAAACAATCAATAGAGTTTATACTACTAGAGTATGAACACACGTAACTAAGGGTGCTTACTAGTGTAAATGCAAAAGTAAATATTGCATTATGTAGTATTAAAAGTAGTAGACTAAAAACAATAAGGGGTAGAAAGACATAATAGTAATACAGCAAGTAGTTATCAGTGAAATTTCAGGCTATGGAAAAGGGAAAAAATAAAGCAACATAGAACTGCCTATATAGACAAAGAGGAAGATTCACAAAAACAATAGCTGTAAAGAGCAATTAAGCAAGTGCAGGATACCAGCAAGAGAAGAGTTTGTTTGTGTCTTTCGGCTTTTTCCGGTTAGGGGTTACCACACCAGAACTCCGGTCCGCTAATGATTGGTAGTTGATTTTTACGTGCCAAGTTACCAGCCCTGATGCACAACCTTCAACAAAGGTATGCCCATTCACGCATGTCTCCACACAGAAGACGCGCTAGCTGAGAATTGAACCGGACAGCGTCTTACTGTGAGGTGACAAACGCTACCGCAGCACCACCACCGTGTGTATCTCATTAATTAGAGAGGGAAGGAAAGAAGAAAATTAAGGGGCAGTGGAGGCTATTTTTGATTCTGGTTCTGAAAAACAGCCAAAAAGCAGACCTCTAAGTACTGGCCAAGCAGAAAAAAGACATTAATCTTGGTACCATTTTGAAAAGAGTGCAATTAGTACTTTTTAATAGTAATAATTTCATCAGAAAAACAATGTTTAATTTTTTTTTTTTCTTAATACGAGACTGGTGACTTGGAGGGACATTTGGCCAGTTTAATGGTCTCTAGTCCTGGATACCCCAAGAAGAATTTTCTGGAGTGCCTCCTGGACTCAGAGAAGATGGCTCTCACATGCCCACATCAGAAACTGGAATGGCTGAGAAAGACTTGACAGACCACTGGTTCATACTGGCCAAAAGGTGTACAACAGTGGAAGCTGGAGAGGTAAGTTAGTAGTCTGAGGACTAGCCAGTGACTATTGCAGGCTCACCCATTATTAGCTGAGATATTTACTAAGTCCACAACACATTATTGGCTGACGTATTGACTAAGTCCACAACAGTGGCAAGAACTCTTTAATAAGTGATGTTTTTTTCTTTTTAGGTACTACAGAAGAAGAGCCAGCTGGACTGAAGTGAATATCCATACTGTAACTGAAGAAGAAACACCAAAAGTGGAAGGCATTGCTGGAGTAAGTCAGTCAGAATGCAAGTAGTGACTGAATGATCACAAGCAGCAAACTTGCACTCACAGCACCTTCCTCAGTCCCTTAGGTTATAAAAAATAAAAGCAGTACAGAATTTTCTTGTCAGTACTGTTCAAACACCCAGACACACACTCTGACAGACACAAACTGGCAGGCAGGCCATAAGCATTACACTGACACACAGTTTCCTTTCTGTTTCTCCAAAAACTTTTCTATCTCACAAAATTCAAAGTTTAGATAAGCAGTAAACAATTTTTCTCAAAATTAGCTCCCAGAACCATAATGAAAGACTACGTATGTCTTAGAAGGATATAGAATACTGCTATCACAAATCAGCTATGGGTGAGTAGGAATGATTGCTGTTATTTTTATTTAAAGGTTCATGGCTATGTATAATGATCAAATCAATTGAATTAGTGCCAATTCAAAGACAGTGGTCCCTGACAGTAATCTTCTGATACTATGAAACCATACAGAGTTTCTTAAAGGGGAAATTCTGGTTTTAGTAAAAAAAAACAGATAACTTTGCTATTTTTTTCCTTAAAAGAGCAATATGGACTGATAGGATATGTCACCCAATGGAACATACCTGCGAAAAACAAAACTCTTAGCTGATTGCTGCTTGTGCAAAGCCAAAGAGAAAGGGAGACAGAGAGAGAGAGAGACAGACAGACAGAGAGAGAGATGCTTCTTCTCAAGGCAGCAAGACGGTACTAAAAAAAGCTCCAGTCTGACTAATGATTTCTCTCCTGCGGATTAGCCAATCAGCAGCCATAGTGAAGGAGTGGTGTGGAGGAGCCAGAGCTTTTTGAAACTGGCTGGTTGTTGTTTCCTTGGTGGGAAACAATCCATATAGACTAACGGCTACTACCTTAGTGGGAATAAGGAACATATTACTGTTCAACTGTAGCTCTGTATTGAATGACAAGGATCCTCTATGCTACTCCATCATGGTTTACTACCTTCATTTAATGATCCAGAGCATGGCTGGGTTTACTGAACATCAAGAAGTCCCTTCCAGCCTTCATTTAATGATTCTCATATATGGACTGATTTGGCAGTGCAAAGTCCATTCCTACGTTTACTTATTAACTCCAAGCATGGATGAATTTATTTTGCATCATGAAGTCCCTTTCTACTTTTTTTTAATGATTTAGAGCGTTTGCATTTTTAGGTAGCACTAACTGATATGGAGTGAGCCTGTGATCATTGTAAAAGAGGGTCACCATAGTCACACAGTTATCATACTACAAGACATGCTACTCTTATCAAGTCCTGGAAGAAAAATAAATTATTTTACTTTTTGTGGCTATTTTTCTTTGCATCTTTCAGGTGATATATAAATTTTATAATCACTGTAGGCACTTCTGCTTCTTCTTCTTCTTTCATCTTTTCCCAGTTAGGGGTCGCCACAGCGGATCACCTATCCGTTCATGATTGGCAGTGGAGTGCTATGGTGTCGAGTTGCAACCCGCGCGCCCAACCTTCCACAGAAGGCACATACATGCACACACTCACACCTAGGGCCAATTTAGAGTGTCCAATCCACGTACTGCAAACCAAAAAATGAACAGCAGAAGATGCAGACATCCAGAACCCTTTTTTGGGAGGGGCTTGTGGTCCAAAACTTCCCAGCTGTGGGAGGGAACTTTAACTCAGAAGGAACCCAAAATACCTCTGTATTAGTTGATGCCCCCCCCCCCAAAGAACGGTGGCAAGAAATGGAATCTAAAGCTGTCTGCATTAACAATCTGCATATCTTCTTTAGAAACAATTAACCACAGAACTCCAGACCTTTACTCATTTTGCAAGCAAATGTATACGTTGGTAAATTTGTGTTTGCCTTAAAAACAATTTATTTTTTAAGAAGCTAAAACTTAAATTAAGATTAAATGCTAACATGTTTGTCCATAGCCTTCCTGCATATCATTTACTATTTTGGTACTTTGTACACTATAGACAACAACTGAGCAATTAAAAAGGATAGGGTTAGATCATACCTCTCAACCTCTTAGTGCAAGAAATCCGGACAAAACCTAAAATAATAGTGGGATAAAGGCTCAGAAATAGGGACAGATTTTAAATATTGCTCTTATAAACTTAGAATGTTGCTAGAAAATAAGGATTTCTGTTAGCATGCCGTTTCTGAGGGATACAAAGTCTGAAACTCAGCTGTATGTCACCTTCTCTGATTTGGAGGTAAACCACAAATTTTATGAAGAACAGACCAAAAATATGAGGCAAAAATCTGGACATTCTGACAAAATCTAGGCAGTTAAGAGGTATGGGTTAAAGACTTTATCTGCCTTGCATTTGTTCTTTCTTTTTAATTCATTAGACTTTTATGATTCTGAATGATGATGAATTAGTACAGGCTATGTACAAGGACCCAGTGACTCAAGTACGAACAGTGTTTGGCCTCACTGAGGGGTTCCCAGTGGGAGTGGGTGTACAACAGGGTTCAGCTCTGAGCCCACTGCTGTTCATACTGGTAATGGACTACATAAGCAAACAGGTTGGAGGGGTCAGAGCAGCAAAGCTGCTGTATGCAGACGATGTGGCAGTACAGGCAGACTCTGATCTAGAACTTCAGCAAAGGATAGGAGAATGGAATGCAAATCTGAAGGCACATGGGATGAAACTAAGCACAGATAAGACAGTGGTAATGGCAGCAGATTGGGGAAATCAGAAGAAGCTGAGAATAGAGAAAGATGGGTAGATAGTGGAACAGGTAAACAGTTTCAAGTATCTGGGAGGGGTGGTTGAGGAGAAGGGTAGTCTGAATGAAGAGGTCAAAGCTAGAATCAGAGGGGCTGCAGCCAACTGGCATAAAGTATCAGGTGTAGTATATGACAGAAGAATGCCAAAGAAGCTGAAAAGTAAGGTGTACAAGACAGTGGTGCGAACAGTACTACTGTATGGTACAGAAACCTGGGCAGTAAAGGCAGAACAGTTGAAGAAGCTACAGGTGATGGAAATGAAGTGCCTGGGAAAGGTGGTAGGATGCACACTGCAGGACAGGCGAAGAAATGAGGACATAAGAGCAGAAGCAAAAGTAGCTCCAATTGCAGAAAAGATCAAAGAAAACAGATTACGATGGTATGGGCACATGTGTAGAAAAGCAGAAGACAATCTGGTGAGGGAGATTTGGGACAGACAGGAAGAAGGTAAGAGGAAGCGAGGACATCCAGCAAAGAGGTGGATAGATTGTGTGAAAGAAGATCTGCGACAGTCAGGCATGAGTGTTGAAGAAGGCAGGAGAGTGGCACTGAATCGAGAGAGTTGGCGACAGTTAATACGATACCCCAACCCCATGTAAATGGGAAAAAGGGGATGACGATGATGATAATGATGATGATTTTATGATTCTGTTTCAAACAATCTTCAAAATAGAATCTACCCAGCAGCAGCATTAAAAAAAAGCTATCAACATATATACTACCAGAAGTATATCAAAACGTCAGTTCTGCATACATGTCAGTCCTGGTCATTGCCTCTGTCAGTTATGAACTACCAGTTTGGTGTCAGCTAACTACTAGGACACTCCACCTCTGCTACCTACATGGAATGCCTTTATATTTGCTTATCTATGTCCACCACCCCACATCATGCTTTTTATCCAAGACTACTTATGTCTTAGAAGTATATAGAATACTGGTATCATAAATCAGGTATGGGTGAGTAGGAAGGCATTGCTGTTATTTTATTTAAATGTTCATGGCTAAGTATAATGATCAAATCAATTGAATTAGTTCCCCGAACCCCTACATTAAATGTGGAGATTTTATACATTTTTAAACGTTTTCATTTTTTTAGAAAGTGATAAAACAGTAAATCAAAATTTCACTACATTTTGGCCTTAAAGATCATTAAGTCTGTAAAGCCTTACACGTCACACATATTAAGAACCTGTTACAAGGGATTTTATCTTGTTATATAAATGTGCTTTCGCTTTGACAAATATTGTCTTGTAGCCTTTATTAACTTACATTTTCTAAATAACAAACTTGTTAAAATAACACTCATACGTCAGCTTTAATTAGATATTTCCATTAAGGATTTCAAGAATGTGACTCATAAAGAACAGCTCTGCCTTCAAGCTGTTAATCTCATCACTTTTTACTCTGCAGTCTGTGCTGCCATTTTATGGAACTATACCTAGGCCTGCAAATGGCAGATAGGACATCTGAATATGGGTGTGAGAGACAGAGCTATGCACCTAAACTGAATTACTGAGTCTTTTTTTTCCATTGGAGTGTCTTAGTTTGGCCAAAATTATAAAAAGATTAAATAAGGCAGTTCATATTTTTTGCTACATAGGTATGGACCCTAAATGCAATTTTGTTTTATAGTTTGAATATTAAATCAAGTGATTTTGTTAATTAAACTGGATTTATATTACAGCCAAACATACGTGTAGCAGAGGAAGTAAAAATGTTTTGTAGACTGTTGTGAGTTGTCAAGGCATTGTGGCCTTACATACTATAGCACTGCATAGGGCGGAGTGTCTCATTCCAAACACTGATTAGGTAATCTGAGCAAACTGCTAAGTGTAGGAAAACAGCAAATAAGTGCAAGAGGCCCAGGATTTCTGGACAGAAGATATACAAAAAGATTAAGAGAGAAATTAGAGGAAAGAAAAATACTTGCACAAAAAAACTGTCAAAAGCTTCAAATGTAAATTTGTGTTCATTAATACAACAGATTCATGAAAAATATTATATAGATAACGAAACCTTGGGTTGTTTCGAAAAAGAAGTGACTAAGGAAGTGCAAAAATATAAAGAACAAAATCTAGAGATTTTGAAAGGTATACAAAAGAAATATGGCCATGGGAAAGAAAGAGAGATCTGATATGGTGCAATATTTATACAAAGGAGAAAGCCAAATTAATAGAAAAAAAACAGCCCTAAAGATATTTGAAGAGAAATATAGGCAAAGGCATCTGGATATGGAAAATTTTATAATACAAAAAATAAGAAAACAAAGAGGAAAAGTAGAAAAGAGGATTAGTAATGGTGAAGTTAAAGAAATAGAAACTGAGGTTATGGATCACCTGTGAAGTGAAAGATTTACTGTAGAAAATCTAACTTTGATAACATCACATAAGGAGAGAGCAATGGATCCCCAAACTAACCAAACTAAGGAGAAACCAGTGGAGTGGGAAACATCTGATCAGTTACCATATGAAGATACTTTGGAGCCTTCCAGGGAAACCAGTACAAAAGTTCAGTTGGAGTTGCACAACATGGGAAGGAACAGGAAACTGTGACAAATCTGACACAGTCAATGTTGTGGAGTGATAGGCTAGTTAGTTCCCATATGAATAAGCAATGGATGACAAAGGATGAAACTGAAGAGAATATGGCACAGGAAGATGCTGTGGAGCTTTCTATAGAATGCCTGCAGGAAATGGAGTATAAAGAATATGCCCTCTGTTTAGAAGAAAATGATCTAAGGGGAGAGTTGCTTGAGTTAATAGAGATGGGCAGACATATTAAGATTGATGAAAGAAATACAATACAGAAAGTCAATAAAACCCAAAAAGAAGTTTGCTACAACAAATGAACACAGCAATTAGGACTGTTCATAGAGATTCATGTGATATAACAAAAGTAAACAGGATATATTACTGCACAGCTAAACTAATAACATATAAAGTCTAAGCACAAAAGCACAAGGCAGTAAGGGGAAGGAAGGGGAGAAATCAAATGCCATAATGGAGGTTGTGACAAAAGGAGGTACTGCCAGCACAGCGAGCTGGAATTTTTTAAATAATAATATGTCATTTGTGAATATTAAACTAATTTATATTATATGCTTGTGCTACAAATGTATTAGAACTGTATGTCATGTATATATCAAACTGCTCTGTACAGATGTTTGTGTTGAAAAGGTATTTGTAAAGTGATTGTGGTTAAACTGTATCCACAGTGTGCCCTACTGGAAGAGAACAGAAATGTACATGGACAATTGTAACTGTTTAAATGTATATGTTAACAGAGGAAACTGGAGGGTTAACCTCAGTCCAGCAAACTTTAGAAGAATATTTAAAATTAAATCACTTTATAGTCTATGTCATAAAGAGGCTATATCTCAAGTTTTCAATGCAGCTAGAGATACAATGTCAGTACTAAGAAGCTTTCTGTATTGTCCTTGGGGTGAACTAATTGCTACTTTGGAAGCGTGAAGAAATGCAATTGTTTTATGACTTCCAACATCTGCCAAAGATCTCAGCAAAAGCCCTTGTCTGTATATTTTTATGGATAGATGTTAAATGCTGCCAGCTTCCAGCAATGGGGGCTTTGCCTGGGAACTAGAAGTCATTCTGCAAGCTATCCCAGCAGTAATATTTTAGATATTATTTTGAGAAGTCTCTTAGTAAGACAGGGCATTCTGCATTCTGTCTTGGATCTGACAATGACAAGAAGAACCATTCACCACATCTGCCTTGCTCTATTAGTAAGTTTTTAGGGTATAGTAATTCTCTTAGATACAGTCAGGAATACAGTGAAGATTAGTTTAGATATTTTCTTTATTTGTCTGAATCTGTCCTGTAATGTTGTTTTACATATTTCCTGTGATTCTGAACTCTGATGTCACTGTGAATATATATTTAGTATTGTCCTTTCCTATTCTTTTATTATTTATTATTAAACATATTTAAACCTTTCATTGTGGCTGATCTTTGTAGGGCTATTTAAGTTTTCAGAGTACTTGCATGTTTATTTGGTGACTCTGTGTGGGTCACTCATAACAGCCTTGCTCTTGGTCAAACTACCATTTCTATTAGTATTAATATTACACAATACAAATGTACACCCTTTGTTAAGTGCCCTAAAGTAGCTGCTGAGTGACTGGTGGCAGTGGTAACTACCTTATAGTCCGGGCAGAAGGGGGCATAGCTAGTAAACCTGTGCCAGTCTTTCCCAGGTGTGTGTGTGTGTGTGTGTGTGTGTGTGTGTGTGTGTGTGTGTGTGTGTGTCTGTGTGTGTGTGTGTATGTAAAGCAAACCTCAAAGAGTGTGTGTGTCAGCTATGTGGGCAGGGACATGAAGCACTGGTTGAACAGAGAGTGTGCTGGAAGTCTAGGTTTGGTCACTCAGCTGAGATTTCAATTCTATAGCTGTGCCAGTGGGAAGTCTTATTGGGGATCTGGAGAAAGAGAGACAAACCATCCCCAGACTGACTATAGTCTCTGTGTGATCTTAAGGGAAATTGCACTTGATGCAGAGAGCTGCATCTGGAAATATTGTGTGCGTACCTGTTATCCTCCCAGTGAACATCCCCTACTGTTGCCAGTGGTGAGGATTGAGGCTCCTTGATTACTGGTCCAGTGGTAAGTTATCACACAAGTAATGAATAGAGAAAACTATGAAGCAATTAAGACAAGAGGTGCACTTTTGGAAGAGTATAAAAGGGACAGATCAGCAAAAATACTCAGAAAGTTAGAAGGGATAAAAGCAATGTGCAGTATTAGAACAGATCAGGATCTAGCTTGCATTATTGCAAACAATAAACTAAAAATAGCACACGCAGAAAATCTTAGAACATATGCAGATAAATATAAAGGAAAAGTACAGAATAAACACTTTATTGATGACCCAAAAAGTTTTATAGAGAATTGGCAAGCAAGTTAAAGAAATTGAAACACCACCAAAAAAAAAATAGATACATTTTGGAGAAATATCTATGAAGATCCTGTGGAACATAACTATGCTAAATCGATAGAAGAAGTAAAAGAAAGAATAAGAAGTTCAAATATACAGGATATTTAATGGGATGAAGTAATGGCCAGAAAGATTGAAACAAAGTTAAGAAAAACTCCTAATTAGAAAACCCCAGGCCCAGATGCAGTACCTAACTTCTGGCTCAAAGTATTGACATCTTTCCATGAAGATTTAGCTATGAGTAAGAAATATTTGTATGCACACCCTAAAGAGACACAACCTGGTTAATAGCAGGAAAAATAATGTTCCTACTTAAGAGTGAATTTGCAAGCTATCCTAAAAAACTATAGACCAATAACTTGCCTTCCAATGACATATAAACTAGAGTTTTTGATCAGATTGAACAAAATGTTAACCCATCGTACATTACCTGTTAAAGATATACTTATTTCTGAGCGGTATGTCAAAAGATTTTAATACTCTTAACATATACTGGAAGAATCACGCAGATAAAAATTAGCAAAAAAGGTTTATTTTACATGCATGGAGACATGCTACAAAGTACATGGTATGTCAGCAGTCTAAATTCTGTACATTTCACATGGGTTTTTATACCCTCTCCTGCATGTACACAGTGGCTGGTTACTAGATAAGGAATTTCACTCAAAGCTATAAATTCACATCCTGGAGCCT
Organism: Protopterus annectens; assembly: GCF_019279795.1. NCBI lineage: Eukaryota > Metazoa > Chordata > Ceratodontiformes > Protopteridae > Protopterus > Protopterus annectens. Next base: position 457,064,084 of record NC_056736.1, read on the forward strand.
TAGATGGTCAGAGGTCAGGCACAAGATAAGCTTGTGCCTGGATCAAGGTATCATCTGTGCATTCCTCTTTGGTCAGCAAATCCTTTAAAAGAAAAACAACTTATTTTAGCTTATTTCTTTGCATGCAATGCAGTTTCACATTTTAACCCTTACTATACATGATACAAAGATGCTGAACACAAAGATTCTTACTACATTTCCCCCCTAAAAACACTTTGTATCATCAGTAATACATTTTATTCATACAGTTTTTTGCATGACTTGTGTTCTGTATATTCAGAATAATAAGCTTTAGTTGCATTGGCAGACAGTACATTTGATATTATCATTCGGATGCAAGGAATGCAGCAACAACCCAACAGTAGGAATATAATGGCACCAACACATATAGCAATTAAGACATTCATAAGTACTGTTCCCCAATTTCCAAACCAATTTTGGAAAAAGTCAGTTAATGGGTTCTGTCCTGGTTTTGTAAGTTCAGAAACTTGTTGTAGGATCTCTAAATGACTGTCAATATCATGTTCGTTATCTGGGATGAATGAACAACACTCCTCCTGGATAAGAGCACAAGTACTTCCTTTCGCCGCTAGGGTGAAATCGAGCGCCATACGATTCTGCAACACTACAGTCCTCATTGCAGTTAACTCATCCGTTACCAATTCTAGCGCAGAAAAAGTTGCATTGCTCAGAGTTTCTAACAATTTTGACAGTTTTCTGAGCTCCCAAATGGATTTTACTGTCCCATAAGCTGGAAGAATACCAGCCCAGGAAATAACATCATCGCCCAAGTCCATGTGTGATAGCCCCTTGCTGCTACTATGGGCCAAATCGTGGTGATAGATCCAGGATGCATCAACGTTACCTACGGGATTAACAGGTTTATTAACAGCACGTACATTCCATATTTTACCTTGGGAAAGAGAAAATGTATGTCTTATAGCTGGTGCTAAATAACCCAAAAAGCAACTGCCTGACCAATTCTTTGGTAACCATTTGTATGCTTTTCTACCACAGATAAAATAACAATCATTTACTTTAAGTGTAATATTGACTGGAACAGAGTGATTTCCTTTGTCTTGCAGCCCTTTAAACAAAAGATCATACACAGATAACATTTTTTCAAAGAAACTGGTGCCATTAATAAGCCCTGTACTATTAACAAGCACTCTTATAGGCTTGAAACTCATTGCACAGTGCCCATCTATTGTACAGTTATGAATTATTGTTACATTACACTGACTCCATCCAACCTTGATCTTGCCAGACTTTTGAAAACATACAGTTCCATTCTGGTGACCCCTGAGGGGTAATGCTATTTTATCCTTCAAGGCTACATTTGAAGTTTCAAATAGTAAATTAGTCCATGTATCATTTGCCCCCAAAGGGACTGTACCTAACATTAGACCACCATGTACAGTAGGGATAGCCGTGCATATCCAACAATTTGAAACATTAAAAGATAGAGCATATGTATACTTAATAGCTTGATATGTATTAAAAGACGGATGCCAAGCCGTATTATCGTCTCTCTTTACTTGGCTAGTTTTGTCTGAAAATAAAAACGGCCAAAACAGAAAAGTAACAATCACACTTATTAACAACAAATTTATTTTGAAATGCTTTTGTGGGAAAGGCTGCTTCCTTCCAGTATTTCTCTGCATTGCTACAATAGTCAGATATTCATACAAAACAAGATTACTACTAATCAGTGTTCCTCAGGGGAACTCAAGTTTTTGTCCAGTTCAAACTGTTTTACCAGTTTACAGTGTGTCAGATGGATCCATGATGTTCTTCCTTTTATTCGGACTGCTGTAGGTGTTGCTATCAAAACCTGGTATGGACCTTCCCACTTTGGTGAGGCCCAGTTTTTCCTCTTGACAATTTTAACCCAGATCCAATTTCTGGGTTCCACTTCCAGGATCCTGTTGTTCTTCTGATCTGAAAAGCAATCATTCGTTAAAGAGGTGTTAGTTCTGGTCAGCAACAATTTCCTCATGTAATCTGCTATCTCTTCACCCCCCTCACGTTCCGCAGGCAAAAGATTTTGCCACTGTGGGACATAATAAGGTCTCCCGTATAATAGTTCAAATGGTGTGACCCCTTTTGAGGTGGGAGTGGTACGCATGGACAGGAGTGCCAGAGGTAAGCAGTTTATCCAAGACTGATGTGTCTCGGCCATGAGTTTACATAACTTGCCTTTGAGAATGCCATTATGGCGTTCAACCAACCCTGCTGACTGTGGGTGGTAGGCACAGTGATGTTTTAACTCGATCTGAAAAACGGCGGCCAGCTTTTGAATAACTTGGTTCACAAAATGTGTGCCATTATCAGAATAGATGCGTGTAGGTAGCCCAAAATGAGGGATAATGTTATTTGTAAGGGCCTTGGCTACCGATAGTGCATCTGGGTGTGCTACCGGAAAAGCTTCGACCCATTTTGTAAAAGCGTCAATAATGACTAACACAAATCGCTTCTGTTGAACAGGAGTTAGTTCAATAAAATACATGTAGATTGTGTGAAATGGATACGGAGGCAGTGGAAAAGCTGTGGGGTGATCCGCACCCCACCACCATGGTATCGTGCACAAAGCAGGCACGATGAACAAAATCGTTTAGCGTATGCTATAAAGCCCTTGGTCCAGAAAATTTGCTGGATCATTTGAACCATAGCAGCAGGGCCCAGATGCGATGGGCCATGCGTCACTAATGAGGCATACCTAAAAAGGTTCGTTGGCAAGACATACTTATCATTTGGACCTACAAAAACTCCCTGCTTTTGAATAGCCCCATATTTAACCCATCGCTGTTTTTCCTGAACTGTACTAAGTTCCTGCATTACTTGTAAAGTTTGTAGATCAAATTTATCTGTAGGGTGAAGTTCCTTCTGTGTGGACTCGAGTGCAAAGGTAGAGGTTAAGGCTACACTTTTAGCAGTTTTGTCAGCCAGTGCATTTCCAAGTGATACTGGATCCTTGGCATTCGGGTGTGCTGCGCACTTACAGATGGCCGGTCCCCGTGGCAGTTGGACAGCTTGTAAGAGGCTAAGGATTAAATCCTTGTGGGTTATTTCCTTTCCTGAGGCCGTAACCATTCCCCTATTTTTCCATTGCTGTGCAAAGACATGGACCGTGGAAAAAGCATACTGACTATCTGTGTAGATAGTAACTGCCTTATCCTTGGAGATGGTGCATGCTCTGGACAAAGCAATCAATTCGGCCGCTTGCGTGGACAGGTTCCTGGGGAGGGGTTTTGCCTCTAGTACCTCAGTCTCAGTCATGACTGCATACCCCACTTGTGTGATACCTCCCTCATTCTTACATGCTGACCCATCTACAAACAGGGTCCAATCTGAATTTGCCAAAGGTTGGTCCTTAAGGTCTGGTCTTGGTAAGACATTAGAGTGTATCAAATCTAAACACACGTGAGGGGCACCATCGTCAGCTGTAGGTAACAGCGTGGCTGGATTAAGAGTGGTGCATCGCTCAATGGTCATGTGTGGTTGTGATGGTAATGTTGTCATGCAGGATAAATGTCTGCTAGGAGAGAGAAAGGTAACTTTATCCTGTAGTAGTATTACCGCAACAGAGTGCGGTACTAGTAAGGTAAGGTCATGAAACAAAACTAGGGTTGTAGACGCTTGCACAGCCAGTGCGGCTACGACTACTGCTTGTACACAGTGTGGCAAAGATCGTGCCACTGTGTCCAATTTACTGGAATAAAAAGCTAATGGTCTCAACTTATCCCCATAAGTTTGCAATAGAACCGATGTCATAAAGCCCTGCTTACAATCTACTGTCTGAACAAAGGGTTTTGTATAGTCAGGGAAACTAAGTGTTGCAGATCCTGCTATCAATTGTTTTACCCTAGTAAATGCCTGTATTGCCTTATCCGTCCATTTCAGCGCGTCATGTGCTGCCATGGGAAGTGCGAAAATAAGTTCCGAAAGTGGACTTACTTCCTCTGCATAGTTGGGAATCCAACTACGACAAATATTTGTTATTCAAAAAATTACATCATTTCTTTTTTCGTGCTGGGCATTGGTGCCTGTAAAATAGCTTCTTTTATACAGTTATCTAGTTGTCTACCAGCATTTGAAATGGTATAGCCTAGATACCGTACTTCAGTTCTACAAAATTGTAATTTAGATTTATTTACCTTATGTCCCTCTTTCGCCAAGAAATGCAATAACCGAATAGTTTCGGACTCACAGACAGCCTCCGTGGGTGCAGCCAGTAAGATGTCGTCCATGTACAATAGTAGATGACAGCCATGCTCTGGTTGAAACTGTGCCAGGTTTGTCGACATTTCTTGTGAAACAATTGTAGGGCTTTCACAATATCCCTGCGGCAGTCGTGTGTATATGTACCGCTTGCTCATAAACGTAAAGGCGAACCAAAACCTACTATCTTCCTGTAGGGGAATAGAAAAGAATGCATTACTAATGTCAATAACAGAAAAATACTTATCCATGGGAAGGATATCATTTAACAAAACAGATGGATCTGGGACCATAGGAGCCCTTGGCACTACAGCAGCATTTACAGCCTGCAGATCCTGTACCATTCTCCATGTCCCATCCGGTTTCCTTACTGGGAACAAGGGTGTGTTACACGGTGAATCTGTGCATGGAATTAAAACCCCAGCTCTTAGTAGAGCCGTGATCACTGGTAGAATGCCTTCTTCTGCCTTTTTACTTAATGGATACTGACGCTTGTGAGGTCTAAATTCGGATTTTGGAGTTATTTTAACCTGTCCTGCTGTTTTTATTAGCCCAATGTCGTGTTGCCCGCGGGACCATAAGGAGTCTGGCACTGATTGTAACTTTAATTCTTCTTGCGGGGTTAGGAGACATAGTCAGAATGGCCCTCCCCCGGGTGGCATTAGCCTGTCTTCACGGAGGTGCACTGTTGGTCTAGCCTGGGTGACCCAATTTAGTCTTTGTACCTGAACCCCTTTACATGCCAATTGTTCTGGTGTCATTTTAGCCCATTCAGTAACTCTCCTCCCCACCAGATACCATGTCATTTGTTCTTCCCTTGTTACAGAGACATGTGCAATAGAATTATTGCGAAAAAGTAACTGCATATCTTTTGTAAGACTGCATGTAACTGCAGAATTTCCTAATTTATCCCAATAGAGATTTTGTAACAGGATTTTTGTGACCTTGTGTTTAAAAAATTGCTCCTCATACTTGTCGTCTGGTCCCACATACTTTCTGTAATACATTGTACAGTGTAGTTGTTTAGCTACCACTGGCGGTTGCGTGCCATATTTGCTTAAGGCCAAATTAGATAGCTCATTTACTACATTTTGTGGTCCAGTTTCAACAAGATCATTACTGTACCAGTAATGTAAATCACCCTGCCCCACCTGTAACATAACATCTTGAATTTCTACTCGTTTGGCTAGAATCCCTGATACAGTCGGTACAGCTGCTTTGCCAAACACGTGCATCAAATCTCTTCCTAATAAGTTTACAGGGCAAATTTTGGAGATAATGACTCGAAACCTGATAGTTTGGTTAGTTTCAGGGTCCATGAACCATAAAGGTTTAGATAATGGTTCCTTATAAATGCGGCCATTTGCTGCCTTGACTAATACATAGTCATCAGAAGTTACATCGGATGGCACTGCAGAGTTTTTTAGCAGGGTCCTGGAGGCCCCTGAATCACACAAAAATTCTACATCTTTACCCTCTACTTGAAGTGTGATTATTGGTTGTGCTTCTATCTGCATAGTTACAGCCAGCGCTGTTAAATTAACAACCTGATATTCGCCTTCTTCTGAAAAATCAGTCATTTCATTCTCCCATCCTGCACATTCTCCCTTACCCTCTTCGTTTATGTCCTCAAAATCTTCCTCTTCACTCTGCCTTATTGATTCTGGCCAATCAGCCTCTTTGTCCGGGTATGATTCACCTCCACCACCATCATATAGTCATGCTGACTCGTGATCCGGGGTGGTTTTAGTTTTTTCAGAAGACCGGCAATCCCTCACAAAATGTCTCTTTTTACCACATTTGAAACATTCTCCTCTTTTTTGCCTACCTTCATAGTCTTCAGAATGTCCCACATTCCCTCTTCCTCTACCCCTGCCTCTGCCCCTTCCTCTACCCCTGTTAGTCAGACCTTGCAGTAGCATAAGTGTCCCATCTTCACTCACCGTAAAGGTTTGAGCTTGTTTTCTTTTCTTTTCTTCTAAATATTTTTCTGCGTGTCTTGCATACTCCAGTAGGGGCTGCAGACATGCCGTCCGATGATCTATCATATGCTTTTGGACAAAGTTGCTAATAGCACTTTTACACCCTTTTAAAAAGGCATTTTTTAGTTGTTGTTCATATGAGGAGTCTTTTGACTGATCTATTTCTTTTTGCATACCACTATGGTTATCAAAGCACTGGGTAAGTCTCTGCAAATAGTTGTCTACTTTTTCATCATCTGCTTGTACACATCTATTGATACAGGTCCAGTCTGCCCTAGGCTTCCATTTGTCCAAAATACGGTCTAGTAAATCCTTGACCTGCTTTTGGTATGAGTCCGAATTGTGGGCAAGTGGTTTATTGTCTACTCTGGTTATGGGATCCCAGTCCCCACAGACCAAGTGCCAATCGGGACCCAAAATTTGTCGAACTACTTGTTCCAACTCTACGGCATTTAGCTTATAACTTTCTATCATGCCTGCTACGTCCTCACAAAACTTGGTCATATCTAACCTAGGGTGTGGTATTCCTTCTACGGCTTTTCGAATGTCTTCCCGCGTCCAGGGTCGATAGACTAAAATGGTGGGACCCTGTCCGGGCGTACCCGCTTGCGGATTTGCAACTTCTATGAGGGGATACTCTGTGGACGCCGAATTGACTTCGGCTTCTTTTTGTTTCCATTCTGATTTGTCTATACTACGGGTTCGTAGGTCCAGAGTGTCATCCACCTGCTTTTGTAAAACTACGGGAGGTATGGTTTTGCTTTGGCTCACTTCTTCACTTTCCTGATACTGAGGTGGACTGGTTTTAAGGGTTTCCGGGTCTGCATATAAGGGTGGGGCCGTCGCCTTGCGACAGACAGCAGATGTTTCATTATCATCCTTTTGGATGAAAAATGTATCTTTTGCACTCGAGCCACCACTTCCCTTATTCAAAAACTGTTCCCTATGTCTCTTATTAGCTTCTTCTAACCATTTCTGTGCTTGAGGGAATCCCATCTTCACTTGATTTTTAACTTTGCCTCCTGCATCCCTACGCAGATCTCTCACCAAATTTTGACATTCTGATCTATTTAAGTTACCACTAAACCCATAATTTGTCTTCCATTTTTTCATGTATATTAAGTTTTTTGGATGTAATTTAAACATATATTCCTCATCTTCAGTCCTTTTATTTAAGCAGCCCTTACTAGCACAACAACTGCTTCCTATTCCCATTTTTCTTATTTAAAAGAAAAACTGTTTTCCTTTTCCTGAGATCTCTACCGGTCTTTTATAAAATTTAAACAAAAGAAATTCCTTTATGACTAGTCCCTTAAAAAAAGTACTTTTATAATGAAAAAGCTTACCTTACTGCGGATCTTCCGCCCTGTTCGTCACCATCCCACGGATCGAATCTAAGAGTGACTGGCCTCTACTTACGACTTCTTCGTCGGAAGTCTTTCCGTTCAAGGGAGCCCGAGATTCGTTCTCCCCTTCCTGTACAGATTTTTCAGTTCCTCTTATGCGATTCGTACTGTGAAGAGGTGGCCCCACGGTCTTGGGTGCCAGAAATGTCAAAAGATTTTAATACTCTTAACATATACTGGAAGAATCACGCAGATAAAAATAAGCAAAAAAGGTTTATTTTACATGCATGGAGACATGCTACAAAGTACATGGTATGTCAGCAGTCTAAATTCTGTACATTTCACATGGGTTTTTATACCCTCTCCTGCACGTACACAGTGGCTGGTTACTAGACAAGGAATTTCACTCAAAGCTATAAATTCACATCCTGGAGCCTTAGATGGTCAGAGGTTAGGCACAAGATAAGCTTGTGCCTGGATCAAGGTATCATCTGTGCATTCCTCTTTGGTCAGCAAATCCTTTAAAAGAAAAACAACTTATTTTAGCTTATTTCTTTGCACGCAATGCAGTTTCACATTTTAACCCTTACTATACATGATACAAAGATGTTGAACACAAAGATTCTTACTACAGGTACCAGAGAGACAGGGCAGAAATACAAGGCAAATTGGGTGTGTTATGTAAAACTAAAGAAACATG